>NC_048426.1:7081658-7195627 GCF_013103735.1 Etheostoma cragini
ACTATGACTTTTTATCACTTTTTTCAACATGCTATAATAGGACTTATTTATCACTGTTTTTGACATGCTATACTATAATTTTTCCAAAATTTTTGACATCCTACTTTTTAATCGCTTTTTTCGACATACTATATTGTGACTTTATTATCACTCTTTTCAACATACTATACAATAACTTTTTTATCACCTTTATGATATACTATACCGTGACTTTTTATTACTTTATTCAAAGCGCTATATTATGACTTTTTTATCACTTTTTCAACATACTATACTATGACTTTTTCATCACTTTTTTAAGTTTAACATACTATACCGTGACTTTTTATTACTTTTTTAAACATACTACATTATGACTTTTTATGACTTTTTTTACATATTGTACTGGGACTTTTTGTCGACATACTATACTATGAGTTTTTAATCAGTTTTTTCGACACACTATACTATAACTTTTTTAGCACTTTTTTGACATGCTATAGTATGACTTTTTTCTACATACTATACTATGACTTTTTTATGACTTTTTGGACATGCTATACTATGGCTTTTTTTGACATGCTTTACTATGACTTTTTTATGACTTTTTGACATGCTATACTGTGACTTTTTATCACTTTTTTGGACTTGCTATACTATGACTTTTTTATCACTTTTTTCGACATACTATACTATGACTTTTTATCACTTTTTTCAACATACTATACTATAACTTTTTCATCACTTTTATGACATACTATACCGTGACTTTTTATTACTTTATTCAACATGCTATATTATGACTTTTTTATCACTTTTTCAACATACTATACTATGACTTTTTCATTACTTTTTTAACATACTATACCGTGACTTTTTATTACTTTTTTCAACATACTATATCATTACTTTTTTATCACTATTACTTTTTTCGACATACTATACTATCACTTTTTTATAATTTTTTGGACATCCTATACTATAAAAATGTTATCACTTTTTTTGACACATACTATGATTTTGTTTTGTTAATCACTTTTTTGACATGCTATACTATGTCTTTTTTACACTTTATTTGACATACTATATTATGACTTCTTTCAACATATAGTATACCAGGGCTTTTTTATCACTTTAATCAACATACTATTGTAAGACCTTTTTATCACTTTTGTTGACATACTATACTATGACTTCTCTGTCACTTTTTTGACATACTATACCATGACTTCTCTGTCACTTTTTTGACATACTATACCATGACTTTTTCATCACTTTTCATTGATATGCTATACTATGACTTTTAATAATTTGTTTGACATGCTATAGTATGACTCTTTTCTACATTCAAATCTTGTGTTGAATTACGTTTTGAGGTGGAATACACTAGGTTTTAGGGGACAAATATGACAAAAATAAATATTTGTGACACAAGCATAAAGTCTAGGGTCATAAGAGGATGATTGAAAACGGAAGGTCTAGTGTTCAAATCTTAAAGGTCTCAGTAAGTTTTGAGGTCCATAATGCTAAGTGAAAGACTCAAATATGCTTAAATTATGAACTTTTCTGTCAGGTCAGTTAACTTAGAATTATAAGAGAATGATCAAATGACAGGATGTTGAGACCGTATATGTTGGAGAAAAGTGTAGAGAAGTTGGTGTAGTTGTTCCTGGCACATAAGGCAAAAGCTGGTTGGATGAACACAGGTATGGTGGGTTTAAATCTTACAAAGTGCGTTGAATTTTATGGTCTAACAGTGAAAGTGAAGATGTCAAACAAACCAGGAGACTTGATCTAGGAGTAGAGCTGTTGGGGTGGAGGATAGTTCTTGGCACAAAAAATAAAACCTGTTTGGAAGAAGATGGTTCAGGGTTCAATACCAACTGCAAAAACAACAAAAAGTCACAATATGTATGACTTTTTTAATATGTTATCACTTTCTCCAACATACTATGATAGTTTATATCATTTTTTGATAAACTTTACATTTTTTTTATCACTTTTTTTAACATACTAAATTATGACTGTTTTCGACATGCTATGTATGCTTTAACTCTTATCACTTTTTAGACATGCTATGCTATGACTTTTTTTGACATACTGTACTATGAGTTTTTATCCCTTTTTGACATGCTATACTTTTCCTCTTTTCACTTCTTTTTTTTTACTAACAATGACTTATTTCCATTTTGTTCGACATGATGTACTACAACTTTTCTTGACATGCCATACTATGATTTTTATGACTTTTTTCAAATTCTATATAATGACCTTTTTACTACTTACATTTGCTACTTTTTTGTAAATGCTATACTATTATTTTTCATCCCCTATTTTGACACACTATATTATGACTTCTTTCAACATATACTATGCCTTTTGTTCAATACACTAAACTTTTACTTTTTCAACATGTAAATGTAGAATGTAAATTTTATTCATGCACATTTTCAGTATAACAATATAAAGACAAGCACGTAGAAAAGGAAAAATAGGACATGAAAACATCAAAAACAACAAAAATAGACAACCAGCACAAATGGACATGGTCAATTTATTAGACGAAAAGTCCCAAAATGTCCATCATAGGAGAATCACAGGAGGTCAGAAAGAATAAAGGCAGACTCACAGCAATTGAAATAGCACAGTATAAAAACGGTATAATGTTGAGAAAATGGGCACCTTCTGAAAGAAATAAGTAAATTTAAACCATGTAATAATGTTGACACTGCTAAATAATTAAGGAGTGAGAAGTTTCCATTCATCGTGCCCTTAAGCCTACCAATCAAATCCAAATAATTAAGTTAAAAAACAAGTTTTGGGTATCTGGGGATATTAATCCCCACATAAAATAAATGGTCATGGGAAATGGGGATGAAGGGCGAATTGTTGAGAAAATTTGAGTTGAGACAGTTAGACAGAGGCATAAAAACAGATATCCTCCAATTCATGTAAACACAGAGAGTTGCCCAAAGCAGTCTATTAGATTTAAAAAGGGGTGTAAGGAATTTACTCACGTCGGAAGGGTCAAAGTCACATAATTTGCTTACAGCCCTATGGTACAGTCAGAAGTGCCACATCTTATGCCAGAGATTTGCTGGGCTGGCTCTGATGGCTATGGCCACGGCTCGAGAGCTAGGGCAAATAAGCCTTGGAAGGAGGCAACAGCAGTGCCGCCATTCCACGGGAACGGGGGCTGCGTAGAGCATCTTTAATCTAGTCTGTTCAGCAAACATGTATCTCCACTCTACCTGATCAAAAAACTGCTGGGGGTGTAATGAGAACCACCGCTGAGTGGGGCAACTCAGTTAAAGGGTAACTACCGCTTTTTCAACCGGGACCCTGTTTTCTTGTTTTTATATCAAAGTGACTGATGGGAACAACAACCTTTGAAACTGGTCCAGTATTAAGCAAGATCGGTGCAGTCGAGAGCGGCAGAACAGGCTACAGTGTAAGTTATGGGGTAATTGTAAAGCTTGTATTTACCTTAACTGACAGGCTCAGATTATGGAAAGGATTTATAAGGAGGTCTATCTTTCTGTTAAAGAGTAAGATCCTTTTTTTAAACACCAACATCCACAAAATCACATTTGCTAAATCCAGCAGACTTCATGTAAATAAACAAAATAAAACTACTAAAAGCTGGTTTGGGTTGTCTTTCCACTTTTCTTCTCTTTCCACTTGTTCTTTCTTGCACACACCCATCTTGTCCAGCTGCCCTGTTCGTTCAGCCACTGTCCTCCTTTATCCTACAGACTTCCTTTTGCACCATGCCCGGTCACTCCTTCAGGTTGGCTTTCTTCGAGCCTGCCCTGGTGGTACATCCCAGCTCCAACCTGCCCTGGGCTACGACCCGACGATATTGGCATGTTGCAGGCGGTCTTCGCCTTCCCTCAGTGCTCTGCTGGCTGACCACGTGTGGCCCGTCATGACCTCAATGCCTGCGTAGCGGACTCTTTCATCCCTGCTGTCACGCAGCATCATGGCCTGCTACATTTTTTTTTTCATTGTACTCAACTACAAAAGTTACTGTCATTTGCAGCTTGCCACCTTTGCACTTGCCCAAACTCTTAACCGGCTTCTATCGGACTGTTAGGATGACATCCTCTTTGATTCTGAACCAGAGAAGCCCCCTCTTCAGCACCAGGCTTCTGGACTTTGCGGGTTTGAACTCCATTCTTGCCCAGTCGGTGAGCTCAGCCAAATCCTCCATAATCCATCTTCCTTCAGGTATGGATTTTGCTGTAGTAGTGAGGTCGTCCATGAAAGCCCTGTTGGGCGCGCCGTGCTAGTACTGTGCCTTGACGTAACTTCTTTGATGATTAGACAAGAAGGTTCATGGCCGTTTTTTCTGGCATACTATCCTATGACTTTTTCTGACATACTGGGATGGTTTTTCGTATTGTAACTGAAATCGACAGCAAAAGGAAAAAAATATAATACATGAATTTTTTTTATGTCACGTTCAGGGGCCACCATTTGCCCTTGGGCTGTACTGTATGAAACTGTGGGAGAGAGAGGAGTGAGATTACACATTGCAGTTAATAGTTAACATGTTAAGCTCATAATTCAATTATGATTCCAAGTTTTCATGGAAGAACAATATTTTTATTTACAGAACATTATTATCCCATAACTACAAAACTGTTAAGAGGAATACAGTTTTTCTGGACGTGAAATGAAGCTCATATAATAGACAAAAAAATAGACACAATGAGTGTTGGTGTGTGGGGATGTTATAGTGGACACTCTGTTCCATATCCAGGCCCAAATTCATTCACCCTCTTCAGTAGTGCTGCTTTTACTGCACTGATCTTCTCATCCAGCTCTGTCAGACTGCAGGCCTGGAGGACAAAGTAAGGAGAAGCTGATCAAGCGATCAAAAAAAGGTTTACCTCCATGTACAGATTGAAGTGAAAGGAAACAAAACAGCAGCTAACCTGAGTAGGGAATGTCCTTGGGCGCTTGTGCAGATGACTCTATAAAAAAAGAAAAGACCTTTTTAATGAGTATAATTTCTAAACTGGTACAAGCTTTGAGAGGCATACTGAGGTACTTGTCTGTTCACCTTATTTTTCCTCAAATAATTAAAAATGAAGAAATACATTTTTTACTGCAAGATTACCGTTCTTTGTAGTTTGTAGTTTTTTTCACATGCTGTTACAACAAGTAGTCCAGTTAGAAAAACTGCAACAGCACACCGTTTCTAGCTAGACCGGAAACAAAACATGCACGCCACACACACTTGTTTGCGCTTGCGAGCCTGCTAAAGAGTAGTAAAGTTACGCTTTGAGTGGATGGCATTAAGATTCTGGATGGAAAGTTTACTTTTTAAAAGTTGCCAGATGTTCCATTGACAAGACCAAAGTGATCTGTGTGTTTTGTCGTTGTGAACTGAGCTATCATCGCAGCACGTCCAGTCTGAAATACCACTTGATGGCCAAGCACACAGCTGATGTGTATAGAGTAGTTTGTTATTTTTCCGTTATAAATGACATAATAAAAGAAAGTTCTATGGCAATCATTGTTTGTGTTTGACCTGAGAAAGAGTTTAAGCTGAGCCAGATCGACAACAAAGATAGAAATCATATCACATCCATACAGGGAGAGTAGTTTACAGTTGTTAAAACAGTTGTTGTGTCTATATGACACACTGGTGTCGGATCAGTACTTGGTATCGCCCGATAAGCAAGTTTAGGTATCAGAATTGGTATCGGGAAGCAAAAAATGGTATTGGACAATCTTTAGCACGAACCAAGCTGATCCACTTTTCCATGTTGATAAGAGCATTAAAATGAAATTTAAAAAATATTGGGACGAAAAGAAATCAAGGGACAATTAGAATAGATAAAATGTGCGATTAATTGCAATTAATTGCGAGTTAACTAGATATAATTAGCTCATCCCAATGATTTTTCATAAATTGTTAGATTTCATAATTGGGGAGTTTAAAGCAGATGTTACAAATGTGGCAAGAAATAGAAGGTGAATTAGGCGTGTCTGCATCAGCAGGGTTGAGACAAATAAAGCGTCTACCTGAGCACAAGGTTCCAAAGTCCCAAAATAAACATGGAAACAAAAATCTGTTGGCCAGGTTCTTCTTTCAAAAGCAACTAAGTGATAACAGAGAGGTGCCAATAATGTCTTTCTTGAATTATAGCAGGGTCTCCCCTCTGATTGCATCACTGTGTTTGACAGCTCTGAGAATAGTTATGCTGGATTGCTGGTCACTTGCACCCAGCCTTTCTAATTAGATAACGCACACAAAAATGTTTGGATGGAAAGCGTTACAAGGGTGCATAGTATGAGGTGTTGGCGATCATGTCACAGACTACACTGAAAGTAAGTGGTAAATGTACAGTTTAATTGCCACTATTTTTCCAACGGACGCATCAATTTGATGGGCAAGCATTGAAACAGCGTCGCTGTGTGGCCAATTATTTGTAACAATTAATTGTGACAGCCCTACAGTGACTTGAGAAAGTTTATATGGGGAACTTTCCATAAGATCATCTCTCAATGCAAATAAAACCAGCCATTAGGCTGACTGAAATAAAACCATGCCAATCTCTACGCATGGTGAAGGGTATGTGAAGATGCGGGGTTAGTTTAATTCCAAAGGCCAAGGGAACTTTATCAAGATGTATAGTATCCTGGATCCATACAATAACTGGCCTTTAAAAATAAAGATCTGCCCTTCCTATGTGGGAATTTAACATAGGGTCGTGTATACTTATGCCCCTGTATTTTAATGAAGAACATTTATTTATTTACAATACAGCATTCCTTCACAAAGAAAATTGCTGTCCTTAAAAGGTTGGATTTTCCTACGTTTTTTTGAATTGTCACACTTGAACAGGGTGTGTGTCTAAAGCTGCTCTGAGAAATGTGTTTTACCCCACATTTTCAACTCCATCTGTAAAACCTTTTGGAATTGCTTATTTTTAAGGAGCCTTCTTTACTGTACAGTGTTAAAATGTTGTTCCTGAAATTGTGGGCCAACTGTTTACAACTCTTCAGCAAACACCCGATCACTTTATTCAAAGACACTCAACATCTCTTGCTCTGCTCACACAAACGTGCAGTGAGTCAAAAGCAGATGGAGAGCAGCATTCTCGCAGAAGTAGCATGCTGTGCTGAGAGATACCAGCGTGAAGAGACAAGCAGCATCTTAAGCACACTTACTCGCATATCTAAACGCATGCTGGACAGACTCCTTCAAGATGGGAAATTACAGTCTGCCAGGTTGAATATAAAGTCCAATATATGAATTACTGCCATCTTTTGAGTCTGTGCTTTTCTAAAAAGCATGATGAAGTAAAAAAAAGAAATAAAGTAAATGACAAAAAATTGGATCTTTACACCTTCGCGCCAATACAGTGAGAATCATTGTCTGAAATACTGCCACATTCTTGAGCGTGAATTCTGTGATTCTTTCAATTTAAGAATCCCCCCAAAAAAGACTTGGACAAACCAGAAAGCAATAAAGTTACCTGCAACAAAAATTGGTGTTTTCATACAAGCACGTAGATAAAGCACTATTCCAGTAATGTGGAGGAAAAAAAAATGCAGCATGTAGCTTGCAAAGGCATGGCAGATGAAATTTTTGTGAGTAACGCTGAATGTAAACAAGAACTGTTTAAGAAAACCGCCTAGGGCACCTTCACGTTCACTGACTAAAACTGATATAAAGAAGAGGTGAAAATCAGTAACTGCCAACATGATTATATCATGATATGTTGCTTCTGATAACAGCAATTCTGCAATAAAAACTTTATAAAAGACAAGCATTTGTTAAATCACTTTATCTGTGTAACTGACTGAAAAAATACCTCTAAAATTTGAATAGGAATGAATCAACTATCTAGTCACTTCACTAAGAAGTTGTTTAATATGACCAACCTTTATAGACAACTGAAAATAAACTGTTTGGAACACATTTTAAAGTCTCAGCCTTTGTAACACACACACCAACATGTTCATTGAGCATGTGTGCCATCATTTAAATGTAAGGGGTCCATAAAATGTTGAAATCTAAAGTACCTGCCAACATAATCAGATTTGAAATGCCTGAAGCAAAGAAAGAGTATACCTGGAAATGTAGTAACTTGATTATATATGTCCATATTAAATTAAACAGGAAACTTCAAATCGCACACCAGTACAAAAATGACTTGTGTATGAACATTGATTTACAATTATTAAGAAAAGCCACAAGACTCACCGCGGACTGAAAGTACTCCGGTGAGAGTCCCTCCAACTCCAGTATACGATCCTCCAGCTTCTTTAGTCTCTGGTAGACACTCAATGGAACTGGGCCCGCTATAGAATAAAACACTTGTTGAAAAAGTCTGAATACTGATCATTTTACATGACAAAAGAATAAGATTATGAGCAAGAACTATGTCACACTGTTTATATCATGTAATAGCTAAACAACTGGCTGATTTTTTTTACACTGACTTTTGTTATTAACCAAAAGTGAACTATTTCAGATGAATTATACTTTACATACAAAATGCAATGCACATTTCAATGAGTTACATTTCCTTTACATTGTAATGGTTACCATTCAAAATGTTGGGATTTTTTCTGAATAAAGATTAACACCTGTTAAAATGTTTGATTTTTGAGCAGAACAAGTATATGTAATGACATGACCCTTTCAGACACGTAAAACATAACATACAGTATCTTGCACCCAGCGTAATTGACTCTGTACACCGACGAGTGTATCATTCCTATTTTGCACAGATGCAAAGCAAACTTTTCCCTCTACAGACTCATGCCGGTAAATTAAGAAATGAACTTGCACTCCTGGGCAATTCAGCAAAAAGAGGAGGCGTGTTCCGGCGCAAACGTTCCCTGGTGTTATTTTGCCGGTTCAGAAAAAATGTCGGCCCCAGACCAGGAAAACCCTAGTTTAAAGTTAGTGGTGTGTTATTCAGAAGCTATTTTAAGGGCGCGTGCTTGGCCGTAATGTAGAGTGTGCACACTGCACGTACACTTTGTTTTTCTCATCTCACGGACCCAGCAGTTTACATTTTTGCAAACCATACATATGATGACATAAATGAGGAACTATTAGAGAAATTAAGGCGGTGTGAACTGCATGTGCCGATGCCTCTTAACCCAAACACCACAGGAGTGCAGAGACAGAAGAGCTGCATTGTCTGTTGTGAGGTAATCTCGGTCTAACGTTAGACTACATTGCATAAAGATCCCCATGCATTCATAACCCCGTGATTCAGTTAGAGTGAGCCCAAAACATTGAAAAGTTTGTATTTCTTTATTTACATTTTGCCAAAAACAAAAATCAATAGCAAACCTCCTCCTCCTCAGCCGTGAACCGCTCCTGGCGTGCACCCATGGCTGTATTAAGAGTGCTTGCCTAGCAAATCCACCATTATAACAGCAATCCAAAATGGAACAAGCACACCTGCTTTTAAAGGGAATGTGAAACAACACTGTGATTGGTTTATTGTATGTTACGCCCAAACCACACCAAGTGTAATGTAGCTACTTCAGACCAACCCATTTTAGATTTGGGTAGGGCGCAAGAGTCATTTATCCCGCCGGAATAATAGCAACAGCGCCTGAGATCCGCCCACAAAGCTACTTGCATTTGGCATTTGATACTTGTGTTTCAGATCATTAAAATGGGGCCCATAGTGTCTTTGTCAATCTCTGACCTGCTGGGAGTTTCAGGTGAGTCTCAATATTGTGGAGTCGTTCTTCTATGGCTGCATTTCCGCAGTCTCTTGCCATTGGCCCCCTCTGCTGATCCCCTGCTTCTCCTGGGCCTCCCCCACCACGAGTCTGGGGTCCATAAATGTTTACCACCCGTGTAACTAGCCAGTCAAGGAAAACAAACAGAAGCCATAATATTAATCAGAGTCCAGGAAATAGCATGGTCTAAGGCCATGTACAAAGAATACAGATTTATAGAGAGGTCCTACAAAATTTGTTGTTTAGTTTAGATGGATATCCAGTGATGAATCTGTTGGTGCTAAGAATTGTTCAGCAATTTGTTATGATTTATGACAGCAAGCTTTTTGTCATTAAACATGTAATGTATTGCACTGTTACATTTGAAATTAACTTTATTAATAAAACTAAAAATTATAATTAAACATTTCTGGTCCTGTCATGTCATTTTTATTAAACATCACGTCATTTATAAAGCTTATGGACCCATGAATTTGTCAAAATCATGTGTGCCACTTCAAAAATGATGGTTACAGTTTGTAAAAATGAAGCTGTTAAGAAATGTCACATTGACATTTGTAGAAAAAGATTTATTTTCTTACCTTTCACGTGGCTTTTAAAACCTGGATAAGGGGTGAAAACTGCATCTGTTCTGGCACAGCTGTTTTCTACCGAGTAGAAAAATTGATCAAAAACATATCCATAACGTAATCAGAAACATTTTATATATATATATATATATATATATATATATCACCTAAATTACAATAATTAGCATCAGTGTGTCCTTATTTGTGTAACTTGTGTCTCACACAGGCTTTGAAATTTTAAAAAAAAAGCCCTCCTATCTCATTTTTTCTGGACGTAGCTGGTTGTGTTTTGAGGCAGAGTGTGTTAGCTACTTCAGCCCCACTCTTGGAGCAGTTCAGCCTGACCTCTCGCCTGTGGAAATCAGCTCTCTCCCAAACATTGGCAATCTGTGTGCAGGCTCCCTCTCCACCCTGCCCCCCAACCTCTTTCCCATTCTCACCCTGATTGCAGTCGATCACGTTGCAAAACTCTCGTACATTGTTTTCATTGATCTCCATCTGCTTGCGTTCCATAAATGCAGATATTCTTCGCTCAATCTAGGGTTACAATGGAAAGACAATACAGACAATAAGATACAAGGGATTGATGAGCTATTGATAGGTGTCAAGAATGCAATGCTTTCTTTGTCTAAAGATCTGGAGCAAACAGTTATTTCCATTACATGGAATGAGAAATGTAGCAGGAAATTATTCCAGGTAGCCAAAAACGATGAATTGCTTGCCATCATGACATGATGGAATATGAATACTGTTTGCTTGGCTACCAAAATAAATGCACAACAGAATGGGGCCTCTTGTCCTTCATCCACATGCGATCTCAGAGTAATGAGCATCCACTTCATAATCCATCAAGGACCTGGCCCTCTCTCAAAGCCCTACAGCAATGGGGTCTGTTTTAGCCAACCATGGCACTAAAGGACCCCTTATTCTCTGCTGTGCTGAACTCAGCTTATCAGATCTCTATCAAACATTTGCCTCACTGCGGCACGTCATGTGCACATCCTTGGGAGCAATTACTTATGATTATTCATTTACTAGACTGATAAAAAGAGGTCTCTAAAAATGTCACTGCCAGAACAGCTGACAAATCTGCTGACAGAGAGAGACCAACCTCTGACTTCCGGGCTCTGATCTGAACCATGACGTCATCGGCCGCCGTCTTACTTTCTGCATCCTCTGGGCCGGGAGGATGGTGCTGAGGCAGCGCAGTCGTCTGCTCTCTGAGTGGCGATGAGGTGGCTGCATCGTCTGATGTGTTGTCTTTTGTAGATGATGTAGCACCATGAGCATCTACCAGTGTCTTTAAGCTTTCTGAAACAACCTATAGAAACAGTTGGGGCAGAAATAATATTGCATCAAAGCAAAAAAACTTTTACCATCTCAAATAATGATCATCAATACTTGAGTATTTTGGCGAACGTTTTTAGCATTAACATAACATGATGTAATTAAAAAAATATGTAGCCACATCACCTGTAATTTAGTGATATGCTCCTGCAAACAGCTGTACACGTGAGCATCTGGAGATGAGGGAAGATCCACAGCATTGACGTTTACTGTTATTCTTAGAGCAGCATCACCTAATTTGAGCTTGATTAAAAATATAAAAAAAACAGACAAAATGAGGCCACAGTGGTCTAGACATTTGTGTAAAGCAGATTCTCTGTTTAACATAATTGTAAGATACTTAGTTGATTAGTTGCTGAAAAGAAATCCGCTGCTGTTTTGATAATCCATTAGGGTTTAATAATTTAGTCACTTTTCAGGGAGAAAAGCAGATTTTTGCTGGTATCAGCTTCTTCAAAGTGCATTATTTTCTGCTTTTCTCTGTTTTATATCATTTTAAACAACAAAAAAAAGTTTGGGTTGTGGTTTGGATCTTGGAACGTGTAACTGACGTTTCTTTTTCTTCTACATTTTAGAAAGAAAAATATCTATCAAGAAAGAAATCTTTACTTCAAGCCCTAATTGTAAAAACAGCTGTGCAAAGCCACTCTAATGATTCTACAAATACTTAAGATATACTGTAGTTCAGGAGTAGGTGCAAGGAGATACATGTAGAGCAGCATTGCAAACAATGGATACATGTTTTTTTTTATATTTATGTACTTATTAATTGCTTCAACGTTGCTTGCTTTGCTTTTGCTCACTGACTGCTGTTTGCTTGTTTTGTGTTTGCTTGTGTATTTGTTTGTTTTTGGTCTTATTGTAGAAAATGTTGCTGCTGTAATAAGGAAATTTCCCCGCTGTGGGATAAATAAAGTATAATCTAATCTAACGTTACAAGAGAGAGGACAGGGGTAAATATCCCACATATGGACCATATGAACATTAATTATAGGGCGTATATGTTAAATACCGGTTGCAGGGAAGTGCTAGTAAAGAGCTGTGTACGGGTCGAAGACTATAAAGTTTAACGCCAAGAGATATTAATGTTTTTTGTTTATGAGGCAAAGTGGCTGGTTAAGGCACGCACGTCTGTCTGTCTGTCTGTCTGTCTGTCTGTCTGTCTGTCTGTCTGTATATATATATATATATATATATATATATATATATATATATATATATATATATATATATATATATATATATAAACAATGAGCTGGTTAGAATGAAAATAAAATTATCAAAAAGCCAAGCATGGTTACTTGTTGCAACATGCTTGTCTATGTATAAAAGTGTATGGTCTAAAATACAGTTTGCATCTAGCAATCCTGCTAACCATAAACCGGGATGCTAAAAACATTAGCAGTTGACGTTACTTTGCTAACGTTAGCTAACAACACGGTGGAAAAAAAACGTAACTCGGAACTACATGGGGGACAAACAATGTCAACCAACCTCTTTCCCGAAGTCAGACAAATGCTTCAGTATTGCACACATGCATTCCCTGTAGCTAGACATTTTGCTAAATTCATTAGGAGGAGCTTGATTTCCACTCAACTTCATTGTCTCCGCCATTGCAGTCCAGCGGCTGTGGGCTACACAACACTGCCTGCTGATTAGTTCAAACGTGATCACGTGTGCGCAGGAGACGAGAGCGAGGCTGCGTGGGCTGCACACGCGCTCACACGCATGCGTGCATTTAAAAAACTGTTGATAACGTGGGTAGTTGTTCAGAAGAGAATAGAATAGAATAGAACCAAAGAGATTATTATACTTCTACTAATTAGTATAAACTCTTTTGTATTTCTCTTCTCTGTAATCACACAGAAAAAATGTAATGTAAATGTAATTTGATAAAATTGATATTGACCTAATTTGTCTCTATTCAGTGTAGGTCTCAATATATTAATCTTTCTATATGTATTTATTTTTTTCTATATTTTGCTTTCTCAGCAGATAATTTAATTTATTTATTCATTGTTGCAAAGGAAGTTTACACTTGCAAGGGATTTGCCTTGGTGTAGTAGGTGCATAGAGTAAACATTTGATATCCTTGATCAACATTTGTTATTGAAAACACTTGAATGTATGGTTTCTATTAGTCAGCAATGTTATGGATGAAGAATTATTTAATAAGTAGGCAACAACTAGTCTTTTTTAATGGTAGCTACCCGGATGTTGGAGCAGTGACCTGTGGAGTTCCCATGGGGAGTTGTATTGGACCGCTGTTATATACTATTTTCACATTAATTTTTCACTTGTTTTAAATAATCGATTTATGCAGATGATTCCACTATGTCTTCATCTACATTTTATGAGTTAAACACCACCCTATCTCAAGAGCTACAATCAGTGGTTGAATGGATAAAGAAAAAAAAGCTTGTTCTTCATGTTTCAAAGAGGAAAAGCATGATGTTTAGTTCACATACTCTTCCAAATCAACCTGAGTTGAAGCTTTGTATAAATGATGCATCTGTTGAACGGGGGGGGGGCACAGGGCACCTGGTAGTGCCCAGGAGGTGAAGTGGCATCTCTCCAGCTACCAATCCACACTTTGGTCCATAGGTTGAGGGTTAACTACATATGTTGTTATTTGTTCAATAGTGAGATGTGTCCAGAGAGGATGGAAGAGATGTTATGTTACGATAGTATGTAGATATATGTACCTGTAATAAAAAATGTGGTCAACCTAAATGTAAGGATGACTGCAACGGTGGAGCTGTGTCTGTCTTTGGCTCATGTGTGTGTATTATGTTAAGCTTTTTGTGAGTTGTCATGAAATAATAGTACATGTTTAGTTTTTGTCTTACAGTTTTCATTGTTATTGTTTATGTTGTTATGAGTATTTTGTTGTTGCTTTGCCACATTTTCAAGTGAGTTGTAAGGACCTGAGGAAGAATAGCACCTGCAATGCAGGAGCTAATGAGGATCCTAAATTAACAAACAAACAATAAATCTATTAAAAAGGGAATAAACAATTAAGCAAAGTACTGCTACAGTCAAGAACACAAATGGCAAATAACTATAATACAATACAAGACATTATAACAAATCTGGTCAGACTAAGTGTTTTAGAAAGGGGGAGGCCTGGGAAGGATGTGCAAGAATATTGAACAGGGGATGGGCAAAAGTTTGCAGTATAGAAATTTGTGTTAGGATGTGTGTTAATGAAATGTGTGGGAAATGTGGGTGGTAAATTGTTAACAGGAATAACTTCAATATCTTCAAAGTATTTTGCATATTTTCATTTTCTCCATTTTTCTTTTTTTACATTTAAATGCAAATAAAGCACTTGGAAACTTCCCTGCATATGAATTGAGCTATGTCAATAAATTTGTGTGTAAAATAAACTGAGAATGTTTTAGGTAATGTTGATATCCTAAGGAGAGGCTTCAGTAGAATAAAATCACTTTGTTTCAATAAAAGGCACACTGGTATGGCTCATACTTTAGATCAGTACACACTAAAGCCTTCTAGTAATTTGATAAAATATAAAATAAATGATGCTCAAATATAAAAATGACCTTCTGGCTCTGCTCACTCAAATGAGCGTCATTACAAATGTTTCTACATTACCTGCATACTAAACCTGGTACACAACTTAAATTCAGTACATTGTATAGTTGCTCATGATTTTTTCACTCTAAAACTATCTTCATTAAAATAAACAATTGGACGTGGCTACGTGCAGATTGACTCAAATGTGAGATTTGAAGCCACATTTAACTGTATTCTCCATCACTTCCTTTTCAAACAGGAGAAAGAATGGTCACTCAATTATAAGAACATTGTCCGTCAGACTGCGGCGGACTATGAAGCAGGGCATGGGGATGGGAACCTGGCCACAATGGCGTATTTCTCTGAGTTGAGTGACTGTGGGAAAATCTCCCTCTTCTATTCAGACATTTTTCCCTTCTTTTCATATAATGAGGAGAGAGACTGATGAAGGCAACAACAGAAAAAGAACAATTACAGGCAACGAGAAAGCACGACCACTCAGAACTCAATAATGCTCTCTAGAAGGGTTAATCATTTTAGGAAGGGGTCTGAAGACAGCCTTTTTACTTAATTCATCTCTGGGGTGATATCCCCCCACCCCACCCCCCGAAGCAGGAAGGGAACTGTAACACTTGACATGGTTTGACATGCTGAGCCATTGCTGAATGTTCCCACACAGCAAGGAGCTCAGAAAATTTAAAAACTGCTCATTTAATTTGCTTGACTGCAGAGACCCAAGAGCTGTGATGATTTTTCTTTTATTTAAACAGGCAGGGATTGTGATTTGAGGTCCTTAGAGAGTTAGGTGAGGTTAAATCCAATATCTTAACCAAAGTTAAGTTTGGCAGAAAATTATGGTCTTCAAATGTCACTTGATGCTCTTGTGGTTTTATTTAAAAAAAAAGTCATGTGGTTCAAATTGGAAGGTGAAATGAATCTTTTACTTGAAGTAAGACTACCTGCACTACACCATACATATAGGTAAAAGTCCAAAATTGTGAAATACAAAAGTATTGGCTACAAATTGTAATTACTGTGTCAAAAAGTATCATATTGCTGAATGGACCCTGTCAGTACTGTACCAATTATTACATTGTTACTGATGCATTAATGTATAAGCAGTACTTAAATAATAACACAGTAAAATATAAATTCCGTGATAAACACTTAGATATGTCCTTGAGACCGAGAATGAGACGGAGTAAAGCTGTGACGAGAGGGTCAATAGAAAGAGGGAGCACAATGTAAGGGCACAAGTGGATTGCAGTGGGAAGGTTTTTCTCATGTTTTACTGAGATGGGAATAATTAAATGTTTTCTCTCCTATGGCCTTGAGACTTAGCTCCCTATGGCAGCTGAAAATGTAGAAATTTTTGCTTTTAATAATGATTTTACCAACTATCTTTTATCAGATGAGAACCACTTGATCACTATGAAGCAGGAAAACATTAAATATGTTGAAATGCCTGGTTATTTCATTATTCACTGTTTAAAGAGTATACAGCCTTGCCAGCAACATTGTGAGGGTGTACTTTGGCACAGCAATGCTTTGAGCTAAATGCTAATTTAGTGATTTAAGCATGTAGAAGCTGTTGAGAATGTCATTCATTTTGCAGGTATTTTGTTTGAAAGGGACATGATGGAAATCCATAGAAAAGTTCGAACATTTTACTCAAAATCAATGTCAATTATAAATGTTGCCACAGCAAAAATGTTTGGGTATCACTGAAGTCTTAGGATTCATCTGCTGGGAACCATGAATATCTGTTTCAAGGCAATCCAACCAGTAGATGTTGAGAGATTTTGCTAGTCTTACTTGTTAGCATGCTAATATTTTCTAATTAGATTTATATTGTACAATGTTAAGCTGAGGCCCTTAAGAATGTCACTGATCACCAAACTATAGTATTGGACACAAATTAAAATGTTCACCTGACAATAGTTAATGGGGAACAAACAAAGCAAAATTTACTTTACTGTGATGTTATCATTTCTGGCCATTATTCAACACCATAACTCAGCAACAGAAGGGGAGACAATTGGTTGAATACTGAATTGGTGACTCTAATCTTGGGTGCCCACCTTGAAACTGGTAATTAATTTCCCATATCTTGGAGATCAATAAATATCTATCTATTTATATATCTATCCATCTATCTATTGTATAGATCTTCTGTTCTGCCGGGTCTAAGATGTTTGTGAAGCATCCACATTTTACAGTTTGTGTCTTCTTTGCAGAAGCCTCCATATCTGTAGCATTGTCTACTGCCACGGCTACAACCTTGTGTTCTGTCTTGTTCCTCTGTCGGTTCACCACAAGTTCATTGGTCTGCTCTAAATCAGAAATGTCAACCTGCTGGTGCCGCTAGACAAACACAACAGCAATTAACTACGTCAGTAGGATTCATCCTCATGGGACCATGAATGTATGCACAGATTTTTTAAATAATCTATCCAATACTCGTCAGACATTTCAGTCTGGATCGGTTGGTGGACCAACAGACGTGGATCCACAATGCTATCTACTTCTAAAGACACACTGACCAAAGCCAGACTGCTTTCACAGAGGCAAATCCAACTCCACCGAACTCTCAGTGAGTTAATGTGAAAGAAAACACACGTTACTGTGCGATTCAGTCACCACGAAAAGTGATCTACAGGGGAAAGCAGGCAGGTTATGGCTTTAAACCACTTCTGACTGTCAAGAGCATTAATGATATGGACAAAGCACTAAGGATCCTCATAAAGTTATTAACTGGCTTTTACAGCAGCACACTGCTGTTCCCGACCCATTTCCAATCAGCAAGAGGAAGATACACGACCACCAGCACTTCAGCCCTTCTATGTGCAACCGCTTAATCAGCTTAATACAGGTTACCTTGCATGGATGGAGCAATTCAAGAGATCTCTTGCCTGACCTATGTTCCATTACATGGCTTTGAATGTCTGTAATTTCTCATGTCTGACACATAACACAATTGGCAAAAATAACATAGCAAAATTGGTGGGATAACAGAAGTAAGCAGCAGTGGAGAATGAAGATATCACCATCAGAGGCTTTTATCGGCAGACAAAACCTCAATCCTTGAAACTAGCTGCTCCACAATGTAAACCAATGTAAAACAAAAGTCCTACAATCAAAATCTTAAACAACTATAGACATATACCTGAGTATCAAAAGTATGTTTTATGCAGAATTCCAGCTTTCCATACACACATACTGTTTAACTGGATTATAATTACTAATGCATTAATGTGTCTGCAGCAGTTTTATGTTGGAGTTAGCTGAGATGGAGAGTTAAGTTTTACATACAGCTGTCTGGTTGCATCGGATTTTGAAATTTTGTAAAACGATTGTATTATTCTGCAAAGTAACTAGTACTGTAACCATAGTCAGCATGAGGATTTTAGCTCTTGATCTCATTTAATAATGAGATCAAGAGATCTCATTTAATAATGAGATCAAGAGGCTAATGGTAAAGAATAACCTACTACATCTATTTTGTTTAAGTTTATTGCTTGAAGGTGCAATCAATACGATATGTTTTAATTTTAACAACGGGTCAGATAATGTGAAAGGTGTTTTTATATGCCAAATATGACTCCAAATGAATGCTAATGTTGCTCCTTGTCTGCTGTAACAATAAACAGCCAACTGCTAGTTAACAATTCTACCATACCAACTTAAAAGTGATGTGTAATTATTGAGTTTACAGCTTGTTCTGCTGACCCCAAGTGGCCAAAAATTACATGAATGCAAAGTAAAAGTCTAATTCTAAATTAGTGTTAAGTGGTTAAAGTCCAAAGTAATATTACTGTCTATCTCTTTATTGGTAGTTATGGCTTTGCCAATAGCTGTCAAGTAAAATGAGTAAAAAGTACAATATTTCCTTCAATAATGTTGTGGAGTACAAGCGTTGTCAACCAAAAAAGTCAAATTGAAACAAAAAAAGTCAAAATTAGAAAACAAAAATTCAAAATTGTAACAAAAAAAGTAAATGAACTGAGTCACCCACTCCTTAGGTAAGGAATGAAAGTTACAGGTGACAAGTTAGTCCTCCCTGCAGCTGAGACAGGAACCAGCAGAGCCTAAACGGCCGTAGAAAAGTGCAGTGAGTCAGAATGCTTCAATCACTTACAAGTATTTCCGAGAGGCTGTATGTTGATAGTTCCCTAGTTATTACACCCTCAGTCAGAGCTATGGAGACGCGTCTGAAACATGGCCGTCTGCCACAGCCAGACATACCAATCACAACATGAGATAAAGGAAGGAAGAGAAGTGATAAATGAATGTGATGTTGCTGGAATCAGCAGCTTTTAGCAAATGCACTGAATGTTAACTGCTCTAAATACAATTTTGACAAGATAGACACAGTATTTGCCAAAAAAGTATTAACAGGCATTTATTCTGAAGAAGTAGTTCTTTATTCAGTCGGAGAATCCCTGTCAGAGTGTCATGTTATACAATTTAACTATATATGTATTGTTGTTTTTTTACTTATTGTGTAAGCAGCTTTTATTTCAGCTAGTTGAGGTGGAGCTCATTTTAACAGATTACATGGATGCTATAGGAGCTCAAGATTTTAACTACATCAACTAACAAGTTGAAATGCCCTGTCTGATTTTGACTACATCATCATAATGTATTATAAAACAATACATTTATTGTTTATGCATGTACATTGTTTATGCAACATAAAATTAACTGTTACTGTGTTTCACATAAAAAGTAAAGTTGAAAATATACAGTTTTTGAGCAAACATGCTTACTCTCCAACTCCAACTGGTAGCTGACATATAGTATGTGTACCTAAATCCTCCTGAATCTTAGGTATTTAATGAGCTGTTTGAAATTTTTCCTGAAAATTTTAATATTTCTAACTGTTCTCTCAGACAATCTGTCTCACCTCAGTCTGTAAACCTGTCTCCCACAGCCCCTACAAATGCATCTTGCCATATATCCCCCCCCCTCTCCCCCCCCTTGCTCATTTCATGACACCATCCCTGCCCCCGCCTTGAGCCAACTGCACCTGTCACCTGGGGGCCTCTTCCTACATTCAGGATCAATTTACATAACCTCATTTAGCAGTTCACAAATCAGAGCCATTAAGAGCTACTAACAGGAACCAAGGGTTCTAATTTAGCTTGCCTTTCACAGTGGGGAAATTGTTTAGTTCAGGCCTACAAATAAAGATTCAGGTCTTGGCTTTGATTGTTGATTGTGATGGTAAATGTACAGATGATTAGAACAAATTCCCCTCTGTATTGATTTCCTGCCAAAACACAGCAGGCACTGGGCCTGCACTGGAAAACCACTGGAGGAGGTGAGCGCAAATGGAGTTTGCAGACATTGATTTGAACATATCTTAAGATATTTAACTATTATTTGAAGAATCAGAAAACTGCAGTGGCAAGGTGCTGCACAATATAACATAAAGATGTTTGGACAATCTTTTAATCATTCATGGTTGGCTAGAGATGTTTATTAGGCCCTAAAAGGTTTTACAAATTGAAACATTCAATTCTGACAATTTAAGAAATTCTATTCAGATAATCAGCTAAATATTAAATGATTAATTCAATATAACAATTAATTTACAATAACTTAACACTGTGTGATCTTTGATCAATTTATGCACGTTAGACAGTACTGTATCCCTAAATGGACAGCCATACAATCATTTGAAGGATTTGCTCAAGGCTTGATGCCTTTATTTACATTTGTGTGGCAATGTGACAGGAGCAAAACCAATTCAGGGAGCCGTGAATAGTTGAAGTCAAGAGCTGAAAATTTATTTTCAATCTGCATTTAATTTGGCAAAGATGGGGCTCATAGAATAAAGAGGCTAATTCAAATTTCCACTTGTTCATCACTAAACTTGGTGGTACAGCATTGTGAACATGTGCTTCAGGGGGCATTTTTGGGGAGCAATGTTTAATTAATCAACAAATCAGCGCTCTTCTCACTGGCATTCCAAATACATATGTTTGCACTTCAGGCTGTAGGATAAGGAGGACGCTCTGCATGAGATGCGTCCAGCCGCCTACAGTTTTTGTCTACTGCTGTTTCAAAATGGGATTGCATAACATCAATCATCAGCAGTCAGATAAGAGCTGCAACTAAAGGCCCGTAAAGATGGCAAGGTTTAGAGTATATACGCTGAAAGACCCAGACACATGCATTGACTGTATAAAAGATTTTAGGGTCAAGTTACACAAAAATGAAAATGTTTATGAGGTGTGATTCAGTGAAGTGGCACTGTCCAGCTTTGGCCCAGTTCGTTTTTAGTTGTTTCACTTGAGGATAATTTATTACAAGTGTGCAGAGCAGGTCTATGTGGGGGTTGGGATTTAACAGAATGGTGCTTGAAAATGCTATAGCAACCAACAAGAGGTTGTGGGCCTTTGGTAAAAGCAACTCTGATTTTGTAAAAAAGAGATAAGATAGCATTCTGATCATGATGGTGGAACATGACATTTTAACACAACACTCAGTTAAACAACAGAGTGCAGTCTCTTTTATAAGAATATAGGCCGGCTAAAACAGTGTCAACATGAAGTGTGGCACATATTGCTTTATAATGATAAAAATGGAAAATGTGGAGTTTTAACTTGTTTAAAATGAATACAAACATGACTTGGCTATGTTGAGATAATTACAGAGAGTTTGACACATGAGCTGCTAGCCTCAAACTCGTTTTGCTTCAAAAAGGGACTTGGACCCCGGCGTCTTGTCCATCACTCCTTAAAAAAAGGACAAGGGGGGAGACAACTGTTGTTGCTGTGAAGCCTAGACGAATTACTTTTAATGAGCATGTAATTAATGGAAATAGACTCAACGATTTGAAAGCAAACAACGATTCTAATTGATTTGCATTTCCCTTTTTTTTGGCCCGCTCCAATTCCCTTTGTCCGCCGTCTCTATTGATTACCCGCTATGTGTATCGCTCCGCATGTGTTTTCCTTCATTAACAGATAACGGGTTCCTGACTACACCCATCCATGGGTTAATGTTACTTAATGTCTACTTTGTTCTCGTGTCATGTCGGAGGGCAGCGAGAATAATGAGAGAGTGGGTGGGCTGTGATTTGCCTGCAGTAAGGCAATGGTGTTTAGGACGCCGGCTGCAAGGGGATCAGTGGAGAGGTTAGAAAAGCAGAACCTTTTGGGCTGGCTGAGACACAGCATGTGGCCTCTGAGTCCGATTCACCCTCACTTACGCTGTCATTTTACTATCAACACCTGACACCCCTTTATTGAGCTGCCTGTCAGCTTTCCTGGGATGCCTGTTAGGCTTTATAATGGTAGCCCAAGTACACAAATGTGCCTCCATGAAGCATATAGCCATAGGCTTATCTTTGGGGATTATGATATTACTCCTCATTCTGTTGATTTTCCGTTCATTTGGCCTGCAAATTGACCACGTAATAAGTCACTATATCCTACTGAGCAATTCAGCAACCGGAATAACATACAGTGACAATTGGCCTAAAAAGAGAACTACGGCGTTGAGAACAGAATTGCATGTTAGCTAATTGTTAATTTAAGCGGCTCGCAGTGGCTAATTATGCCGGCACAGCCAAGCCATTTGCATGATGGACCAGCCACCTGCCTGAAGGCGCTGCCAGGGCAAACTATGTAATTACTGAACAGCAGTGGGGCAATTTTTGACTGTCGCCGCTTTTGTGTCACATGAATTCCTCGTAATGACATATTTCATTACGGGGGCAAATATCACCCCTCCCCTTGGTTGCTGAACAAAACGCGGAAGTCTCAACAGGTCTTAATACACAGGACCTATTTACATGCACCTCCACCCTGTGTATTTATTAACCTGTAGTTATGTGCGCCTTAGAGTTAAATGTGCCTTTTCTCAGCTCAGCTACGTAGCCTGTATTTCTCGGGTTAAAATGGGCATGGCCTTTTCTAAAGGTGATTGCAGCCTGAACTCATTAAGCTGTCAAATGTCTAGCCTTTGGGATCTTGATTGCTTATTGTGTAGCAACATTCAAGGAATTTCTTTTTGTCTGCTCAGAGACATACCCCTCCATTCACCCACACTGAAGAATGGACTGAGTGGTGAACCATTTAGAATGGTTTGCTCATGTTTCCCCACTTTACTGAGAGCATGAGGGACATTTTGTTATTTTAGCAATAACTCATAACTGATTAAAAAATCTTTGACTAACATTTTGTTTTTGACATAGATATATCCTTTAACGCCCACTTAAAACAAACTTCATGAACAGCCTTTTTCACCTTTATCACATTGACCGAATTAGGCACATCTTGTATCATGATGATGCTGAAAAATAGTCCATGCATTTGTTACTTCCAGGCTGGACTACTGTAATTATTTATTATCTAGATGTTCAAATAAGTCCCTTAAGACTCTCCAGCTGATCCAGAATGCTGCAGCGCGTGTTCTGACAAGAACTAAGAAAAGAGATCATCTTTTGCTTATATTAGCTTCTCTGCATTGGCTTCCTAAACAATCCAGGATTGAATTTAAAATCCTCGTTTTGACCTACAAAGCTCCTGAAGAGCTCTTAGCCCCTTATTGTCCCACTACAGCACTGCACTCCCAGAATTCCGAGTTACTTGTGGTTCCTAGGGTCTCTAAAAGTAGAATGGGACCCAGAGCCTTCAGCTATCAGGCTCCTCTCCTGTATAATCAGATCCCAGTCTTGGTCTGGGAGGCAGACACTGTCACCACATTTAAGAGTAAACTCTCCTCTTTGATAAAGCTCATAGTTAGGGAGTTGCATCGTTCAGCTAGACTGGCGGGGGAGGGTGTATAGCTACAGACACGGCACCCCTTCTCTTCTCTGCTTCTCTTCATAGTCATCAGACTCACCAACCCTTATAGAACTGGCTCAGGTCTGCCTTGCACCAGCTC
Source organism: Etheostoma cragini (assembly GCF_013103735.1). Lineage (NCBI taxonomy): Eukaryota > Metazoa > Chordata > Actinopteri > Perciformes > Percidae > Etheostoma > Etheostoma cragini. The sequence continues at coordinate 7,105,718 of NC_048426.1, forward strand.
TTAATTATGCTGTTATAGTGTCAGACTGCCGGGGGACTTCCACCCTTTGACACACTGAGGTCCTCTCTCCTCTCCCTTTCCATCTGTGTGCATCCATGTCTCAGAAATGCTTGTTACTAACCTAGCTCTGGAACTTATTCCCTGGAGCTCTTATGTTTTCTGTCAACCAGCAGTTTTCCTTGGATTACGGTGGCACCTAAATCATGGTTGCAGCTGTCGCTATAGTCCATGCTCTGCGCCCTGCTGCACCCTGCTATGCTCTGCAGTGCCCTGCTACACCCTGTAACGCCCTGCAGTGCCCAGCTACACTATGAACTACTATCTACTACTTTCTACTATCTACTACTTTCTGAACTACTATTTCTAGTCGTAGTTCTATTATCTTTATTGTGACTATTATTGCCACTGTTCATTACACCCCCAACAGGCATCGTCGGACATTGCCTACCCGGAGCCTGGGTCTGTCCAAGGTTTCTTCCTAAAAGGAAGTTTTTCCTTGCCACTTTCGCACTAAATGCTTGCTTATGGAGAAATTACTGGAATTGTCTTTGTAAATTATAGAGTTTGGTCTGGTTCTACTCTGTCTGTAAAGTGTCTTGAGATAACTCTTGGTATAATTTGATACTATAAATTAAATTCAATTGGATTTAATTTGAATCATATTGCATTTTATGCTCAATGAATACTAAAAATAAACAACACTACACTACAAATAAAGAAAACAATAACAATATCTGACAATAACAAACAACAATAATTTGGTTACTATACCACAGTATCACTACCACTATAGTATGTCTTTATAAATATAGTACATGAACATGTAATATTGTCCTAATAAAACAAAATACAAAAAGCCAAAACCAGCCAAATATCCAGATCAGAAGTGAAATCACTCTACATGTGAAAAGAAAGACAATGTTAATTTTACCGTTATAAATGTTCCTAAACAGCAATAACTAAAGCAACATGTAGGCTATGTGATATGTACACATCTTACTGACTTTTGGATTAAAAAAATACTTTTGACTTCAGACAAATTGAGTGCAGTGGCATTAGTAAGCACATTGCTACCACCACAAAGCAAAGTTCAGTGCTAATTTGTTCATTCTCTCTTAAGACTGGCATGTGAATCAACATATAGATTCTCTTTCAGCTCCATAAATGTTGGTGACGCACAGAACAATGTTCAGTCTTCATGCAATGCCACATGATAACCATTTTTAACATATGTGGTAAATCCGTAGAGCACCGCCCCCAACTAAAGTCCTGTCACCCAAATGTGTTAACCATGGATCAGTCATGTACCCACACACTGCTAGTAGAGTGCCCTAGAATCTCATTAGATTGTTAACAATGTTGCATGTTAAATTGACATCGTTTCATTGCATGAGTGATCTTAAGTCGTCTACTTTGTTGATAAAGAAGTTGTTAAATTACCTTTGTCACATTGCCTGATGATGTATGTATGTGTGCATTCCACATACTTTTGAGAATTGCATGACTTCTTGACGATTGTTAAATTCAAATTTTTCCATAATTTTATATTTTAAATATTCTTTCTTTTAGTTAACCATATTTCTCAACCTAAAATAACAACTTCTAAACAGTACCCTGATTTATGAGCAGCTACTTTGGATTTGTCACATCATAAATTCATGGTTCACTCCTGTACTTAGTGGAGCATGCTTATCACCAACTTCACCAATATGTTCATGAAATTTTTTAAAGCAATGTTTACGTAATTTTCCTGATGTACATTAGACCGTTAATCTTAAATATCATTCCCAAGGGAGTCAGCAGTTCACCCTTTTACATGTTAAAGCAATCAAATTATGGTCAAAGCTCATGCATGTTGGTGAAAATATGACCAATACAAGGTTGTAAAGATTCTTGTAGGATGAGTAATTCCCTGGGTAAGCTCGCAAACTCTTCTCTCTTCAAATACCACACATCGACATTACGAGTTAAAGATAAATAAGTAAAAGCAACAAAATGTACTTAAAGAATTCTAATTAAAAGTAGCCTTCATGCAGATTATTATGTAAGAGGTACTTTAATGTTGTAGTTAGTCACGGTGGAGCTCATTTTAAATAAACTGGTCATAAATAATCTTAATTTGTAAGGTAACTAACTACTGAAGTAAAAAGTAAAGAATTCTCTCTAAAATATAATGAAGTAGTACAGTACTTATTAGAAGTACTTATTTTTCACCACTGCTCTTAATATTGCTTCACATACTTTTAATGTTAGACCGACCTCTATAAAATATACAGTATATTATATAATGTGTATATCTTAAGTGTCCTAATGTTTATGGCATGCAGATCAATTTAAATTCATTTTAGTTCTTGCCATTTGAAAGGTATAGCCTTGGACTATTCAGACCTTCATTAAATGGAGGAGTTACTGCTGCCGGCCTACAGAGCGAGCAGCGAGACCTGGATCGGTCTGGAGGTTTTGGTGTTAATAATGGGGTTAGTGATGGCTTGTTGGTCTCTAAAAGACTCCTGCTGGTACTGTACACAGACATGACAACTCAGCTTTAGTAGGGTCTCCTTTAATTGGCATGTTTAACGGGAGAATGCACACACACACACACCCAGACATACACACTCAATCACTCACTCACACACAGACACACACACACACACACACACACACATACTCTTGAATATCTATCCTTGTGAGGACCTTCCTTATTTTTCCCTTGTTAAGGTTAAAACAGCCCAAGAAATTTACTGCAACATTTTTTTTCCCCGGACAGTAGTTATTCCAAGTTTACAAAACTGGAATAACAGCTTTTTTAAGAAGCTGAAAAAAAATTGGCTTAGTGGATAAGTCGGAAAAATTCAATTTTTGCTTATTGAAAACAGGCATTACCCAGACATCTAACACAGTGCCTTATCTTTTGGTTAAACCCTTGAGTTGTATGCTGCTGTTGACTGATGCTAGTCATTCAACAAAGTTTAATACAGACATTAACTTAAGCTCAACCAAATTGTATGACCTAAAACAAAAAATTAACCATCACCTGCCTCCTACCATGATTCCACTCTTTTAAACAAATCCAAATCCTGAATGTGAGTAATCCTTTAACTTAATCTGAATCTCTGATTGGGTCTTCTTAGGACAGAAGTACAATAACAGAAACACTGAACTGAAGACGTGTGCCTTCATCAATGAAGACAATGTACCCACTCATATTAGCTTAGTGAGAGGAGGAGAGTACACTTCATTAGTTTAAAGGCAAAGAGCCAATCAACAACTGAGTGAAAGGGTTTGAGTATCAGTGCCAACCCTTTCTGACCTAAGCACACATGACTTCAGGGCTGTACACCAATGATAGTTATGTCTTCATTTGAGCTCCATATTTTAAATCCTGTCCCTCAGTATAATAGATGTCTGTCTTAGATTAAGTGATAACATTTTTAATATTATAGACCTGTAAACTTGGCTATCACAACTGATTTGTGAGTGCTTTTCTTTTTACTTAGTTTGAACCAATGGTATGCATCAGGCCCCTGTCCTCAATGTGTCCCAAAACAAAAACGTTGTGCATCTTAATGTAGGCCATGCTAGTCCTATATTTAATGGTTTATTAATGGTTTATTTGAATCTATTCAACCTTTTGCATTAGAAACATGCGTGTTATCAAGAAAGTAGTTAAGACTCCAATCTGTAGGCAAATATTTGTGTGCCTTAATTAGTAATTCTGCACCAAACAATGTTGGTTATCACATTTTAGTTTTCTTTTTTTCTTTTTTAATCAATTGATCTTTGCATAATTCATCAGAACGTAACTCTAACCTTATTCCAATCCAATCAAATGGGATTTGGAGTGACTAGTTAACCATGGGCAAACTGCACATTCCCTTTAGGTAGTGGGGTAGCTAGCAGAGCAGTAACGCAGTAGGAGGTGTGTGTTTGAATTTCATCTGGTTAAAACTTTGCTTACATTTACAAAGGATGTTGTGTATTGCACTGTAGCCACGCCCACTGTTTTAGCAATCCAATTACATATAGAGGACTTTTTAAAAATCCATCTCCTAATCAACCACCCCCACATTTTCTGTTTCGCTCAGACAGACTGAATGAATGAAGCTTAAGACACTCCAACCTCTGTTTCATTGTGACTTCAAATTCTATGCAGAGGAAACTCTCCTTAAAATCAGATTCTGCATTTATACTGGCAGGCCTTCAAAACTCCCTAAGCAGATACAACAGCTGGGTGGTGTGTTTGCTGCGCCACTAGCGTTGTAAAACATAGTTCTGCTACTTTGAAATGAAAATAGCAGACTTACATTAAAATCTGAGTATTCAGTCCTGTTCCTCAAAGGAACCCATTCAGGCTTACGGTTTATTAATCAGGAGGTGTTAAAAGCTAAATTATACCAGGCATGCTAACTAATTGCAGTTGTACATTTATTTTATAATGTCACATTGTCTATACAAAGGTGATTTTTAATGCAGAATGTCTTCAAGGAATAATTAACATAAAACATGTCCAGCAGCATTTTACAAGCTCAGGTCTGAGAAGATTATCAAGGAAGAATTTGTACCTGATAGCTCCTTGAGGGCTAGAGTACACCAGTCTTTGCTTTAATATCGGATTTAGGTTATGTCGTATATTCTCCATACATTGTTTTGTTTTTCTCCAATTTCGTTCCACATTTGAAGCAGGTGGCAAAATAATTATCTTTTACATTTGTGTTAAAGATAAAATCTTGACAGATTTGCTCTCCTTTAAGAAATGTGTCTTGTACACTGCCAATAACTATCATCGTTTTTTTTTTTTTTTTTTACTTTTAGCAGGTAAAATATATATTATATTGTTTCCTTCTCTTGAATTTTCAACTTTGTTTCTGTATGGTTTCGTTTTCTGAAACCTTTTGTGATTTTAAAGCACATTTAAAAAATAAAGTAACAGGTGTAGAAATCTGAAAGTTTTGTGGGTATCATTGTGAATTTTGACCGAAGAAACAGTCAACATCCAGGCTAAACCATGCTGGTTCAACCCCTGCAGCAGTCACAGTCTTCCTGAAGTGTCCTTGAGCAAGCGCCCACCGCTGGCCAGTATCATTTAATCAAGGGCCTGTCACGTCAAACTGATAAACGCATCTATTTACAAGTTTTCAGGCTTTTTCGGGGGGCTCATATGAAGTCAATTGTTAAATGTTGAATTGAGAAATCTTGTGATTTGTGCCATTTCTTTTGCCCCTGCAGTATTATTAAAGGAAGATAAATTGCAGCCAGTCCAGAAGACATTTTCTTCAAAAGAAACAAAGCCAAATGAACACTGAAGATGTATAAAATGTGCTTTGTTCATCAGAGGGAGGGAGTGAGGGAGAAAGGGCCACTCAGCGAGCTCTGAATGCTGCATTTCATGCCTGCAACAATTATGCTGAAAGGTCAAGTATTACAGCATCTTGTGCTCCGCTTTGCATGCAAAGTATTTCAGCTCACAAATAACCCTCGTTTGCGCTTTTTTAACAATGACTTGAAGAACCAGATAAACGTTGGACAATTAAAGATTTTTGCTGCTAGCTGACAATAACATTTACCAAAGGGGGTGATTGCAGTTGCTGAGTAATTGTCCTATTTGTGATGCACGTGGATGTATTGGCCTGCTGCTGTGAAATGTTTAGGAACTTAAGAAAGAGGAACGAGAGCGGCTGGGGTTTAAAGAAGAAAAAGCATTATTTTCATGTTCTCTAAACACGGTTAATATGAGAATGCCTTGGAATATAGTTATGTAGGGTTTCTGATTAATGTTGTTCGGGGTAAAAGCAGGGCAAAACTCACACATCATGGGTGCATATACATATTTTAGTTAACATTGCCCATCTTTGTACTTATTTTACAATAATAGGCCTATCTATTTCAGCACCGTGGACAGCACCCAATCCACCTCTTGCATCTTATGGAGATTTGTTAACTAAACTATAAATGAAGTAAAACTGTAAGTAACCTGTGAGAAGACAATCTGCATTTCACTGCTAATAGTTTTATATTTTAATTAGATGTGGTTGTTTGTTTGGGGGGGGGGGGGGGTGATATGGATTTCTAGCCTACTTAATCACAGCGCAGTGTCTTCTGCGTTATTTCCTCATATATTTATGGATGAATAGGAACATCTGTCAGAAAATCACACTTGCCCGTTCACTTCCAATCAATTTCAAATTACGTGTTTTGGTTCTAAATAATTTACTTTTGTTATTTTAACTTTTTTTTTAATTTTAAGTTCTGTGTCTCTTGTTTCGGGGAAACCAATTATTAGGCTAGGTCTACACACACACGTAACACACCAAAAGATTTCCATCCTCGAGTGATTTAATCATTTAAAACGTGCAATATCTTATGAATGGGTCATTTAGGCCCATTGAAGTGTACACGGACTCCCCCAAAGTGCACGATGTAGACATCCAACTTTGAAAAGTGAAAACAAATATTTAAAAAAACTACAATTTATCACTTTCGTTAAAGAAAAAAAAAATACATTTTAAAAATGAAAACTTAATCATGGTTATTTGTTGAGACAAAATTGAATTTAAAAATGTAAAATCCAATTTAATTCTTTAAAACGATGTAAACTGCTTTGCTTTCACTTGTCGGCGCCACTTTAGAGATTTAAATCAACTCGTGTTGAGTTTATTGGAGCCTCAATTTTGAAAAAGGACACGTGTTTGATATACTTTTACACTTCAAATTCAGTCTTATCGTGCCACTGATACACAAAACGGGATTTCTGGATGCTACACATCACCCCAAAGTAATACTGAAGCTAAACAGGCGAATAAAATTCAACAGCTAGTCACTAACTCACATATGATTACCTTGAGATTAGGGACTAATTGCTTGGGGTTCATGGAGAACAGCCCACCATAATGCCAGGAGGACTTGGGGAGTTGCACTGGGTTTCTACAAAAGAGAGCGATGAGAGCACACACGCTTCCAACAAGTCATTCTCAACAGCTACAAGCTGCACACAAAGACCACACACCGCGCCAAAGACATGTTAATGTAATCCCAAAGTTCTCACTTCTCTCCCGAACAAAACCAGCTCTGCAAAATACCTAATAGAAGATAGTTTCTGATGCTGGTAAGATTTCACTTAAAAGGCCTTTTCGGGTGGGTGTGGGGGGGCTCCCTGCTTGGCCTATAACTGTTCCTGCCTTCAAGAGACAGCCTACACACAAAATAAGAGAAGATTGGTTGCCATTTTTGGTGCAAAATCCCATTTTCTTGATAATAGGCTATTTGTGTAAGAAATGCCTTTTTTTTAATGTTACATGTAGGAAAATAAAAAAGTGAGTTTTGCTTAAAATTATTCACTCAAGTAAAAAATCACTTCACATACACTTACATTATGAGCCAAATGCAGAGTCCGAGAGAAGGCTTTACCACCAAACTTCTGAGGGTTTTAAAGGGTTTTTTTCCAATAGGGATCACATTCTAAAGGTTGCATTTATGCCAAAAAAAAGGATACAGAGATAACGCAGCAGGCTATAGGTCACAGCATTTTACAACATGATATCTTATGGATGTAAATGCCAGCAAATAGACGGGGTGATGAGCAAGAAGGCCTCTATAATAAAAAAATAAAAACAGTGATCAAATGTAAAAGTCAGGTAACCTATTAGAAAGGAAAACATGAGGCAGGTGTAAACCATGCCAGGTGAGCTGATGCAGCTGCACGTGCATCCAAGGTACATTTGGACTACAAACACCTTATACTTTCGTAGTTTAACTGGTAGGCATTGTTGTAACTTATTTTTTGGCTATATGTTAGGCCAAACAGACAATGGGTCAGCCGATAAAGAGAGGTTTTTGTTCGAATTTTAAACCTGAATTAAAGCCTTAAGAACAAAACAAGTCGTTTTGGTGAAATCGGAAATAAATTTGATGTAGGTTCATGAAGGCCACGTCGCAATAGATCAGCGTTTTCAAAACTGGGCCATATACAGAAATGATCATTTATCCCAAAACAACGGATAACCAGCCAGGAAACTTCTGTAGGCCTATTAGAAATTATGCCCTTGGAATTGTCATTAAATTAAACTACAATAACATCTTATTATAAAATCAAGAAATATTGTCCTGTAAATAAAAATAGACCAATACATGTTAATGAATTCAAGTTGGATTGTGTTTCATTCAGACCAAAACTATATGTGAAATGATGGCTTGCCTATAGGACCCGTTACAACAGTAGATTGAAAACAAATTATTGTCAGCCGTAAACGCCAATCACCTGCCGTTATACCTCCGTCGCTTAGCAACCACACTGTTAACCGTCCACACCTATAGCGCAATTGGTGGCTGGAGAATAGTCCCTAATGATTAGGCTATTATAGCTAACAGAATTGTAGGCTTTACAGAGCCTACAATTTAAGAAAAATAAATTGCTGGGTGTGTGTGTGTGTGTGTGTGTGTGTGTGTGTGTGTGTGCGTGCGTGTGCGTGTGCGTGCGTGTGTGTGTGTGTGTGTGTGTGTGTGTGTGTGTGTGTTCGTTACTGCGGCCGTTTTAGGAAACATTTGGAATATCACACAGTCTAACATACAGATTAAATCATTCAAACAACACGTCTGTGGCGGGTTCTTGTTGACAGCCCATGGCCGTTTCCTTTCAGTTCCCCTGATTGATTATTGATAAACCAGCTGATAGCCTCGCGCCGACAGTTCGCCCTCGCAAGTTATGCGTGAAGAATACCGCGCTGTTTGGTCAGGGATTTCATCGATAAGCTGCTCTTTGAGCAGCGTTTGTGTTTGATGTTGCGAGCCGAAAGGCCTCACCTCTGTGACTCACACAGCCAAACACACAGCAAGAGAAAAGGAAAAGCTGGCAGGGCTCCGTTTGCTCTGCAGGGCTTTGCTTGTGTGAGCTGCAGCCTAGAGCGATAAGCCTGAGCGGTGTGTGGTTGGGCAGAGAAGAAAACTGAAAAACAGGCTCCACTATTTAATTGCCGTGTCAAAATAAGAGCCTGAGTGTTGATATAGTTTATTTAGTAGGCTATTTAGTCCTGTCAGTTCGCCAAAACCTGAACTTAGGCTTTTTGGCGATATGGATATGTGGTTCTGAAATATTTTCCCATAATACCAACCCCATTAAGCCCAATAATCAATAAAGGTCCTTTAAAAAAAAAAAATCAACACCCCTACTAGAAATCGAGCAAATAATACTATTACTAATATTAATAGTAATACTGATACTACTACTTATAATAATAATAATAATAATAATAATAGTGGTAATAAAAATACCGCACTGGTTGCATTGTTGCTCGAATGAAGTATTTCTGCCATTTAACACCGCATGTGTTGACATATTTCACAAAAAAACCTTAACTGACTTGTTTCCATAATTTATTAATAGGACTGTTTTGTAGTAAGTCAAATATCTATATAAGTTACAAAGAAATTAAACGTACAAATACCAATGAAACGACAACAAACCGGCAATAGGCCAGCGTCAAAAACTTTGTACAACAGATAGCTAAAATCCAAACCTTTTACAGAAATATACAAGCTAGATCTACGGCTTACATTAAATTCTATTATAAATCAGTGTCATGTGTGTTTCTGACGGGGAATTTAACAGCACCCATACACAGCAGTTTCCCTGGTCAGGTTCACTTTTTTCCCCCAACCTACTGCGGCTTATATGACTACTGAGTCTTCTTTTGTCTCAATATAATATACATAAATAAATCCCAAGACTTCCGCAGTTTCTGGTCAAAAGTGTTTTCCCCCTATTTCCATCCACAGGCCTAAAGGCTAAGTCACACTTCCTTCCAAAAGGGGAAAATTCAAGAAGAGCTGCGCCAATTTCACCCGGCTCTTGTTCAGATGCGCACATTTACAGTGGAACTTGTCGAGTCTTGAAAGAAGAAAAAATGTCTTTTTTTTTTCTTTAAATAGAAGAATCGGTTTAAATCATAGCCTGCGTCTCCTGTCACCACGTCCTGCCGTATAACAGGGCTGAACACTGCAGGGCCGAGCCGTACTCTGCGCCGGGGGAATTGAGGTGAGAGAGGCCGGTCACTTGGCTCTGCATGGACGGTGGACTTGAGGAGTGCGGTGCCAGATCTGGAGAGTGACCTGTGCTTCCCACCTGCTGGCTCTGATGCTGCCCGAGGCCGGACGTATTGTTGGACATGATCATAACATTGCCCCCTTGCTGTGCGGAGGATGTGGGTGTGTGGCCGCTGCCTTGGCACGGCTTCCCGTCCTTCACCAGCACCGGCACGGCCACCCTCCGCGGGGACTGCTGCTGCTGGCAAGAGCCGGTGTCCTGCTGCATCTGCTGCTGGGACACTTTGTCTTTAGCCTGCCTCTTCATCTTGTACCGGTGATTCTGAAACCAGATTTTCACCTGGGTCGGGGTGAGATGGATCATACTTGCCAGGTGTTCCCTCTCCGGCGCCGACAGGTATTTCTGCTGCTTGAAGCGTCTTTCCAGCTCGTAGACCTGCGCCTGAGAGAACAGCACTCGCCTTTTTCTCCTCGGGGTGCTGGACAGAGAGCCCATGCCTTTACCCACGTCTGCCAGGGAGCTGAGGCTGCCCATGCCGCCCATGTTCATGCCAGACGACGAGCCCATGAAGCGAGAGACTGAGGGGAGAAAAAAACAACAGAATTCATACAATGAAATGGCTGATTTTACATGCAACCAAGTGCTGAACAATGCACAAATAATGCTGTCCTTAAGCAGGAAAGCTGATAGAAAATTGGCTTTGAGAGCAAAGACTAATATTTATTTTTATGTTACTGGCTTAAAATGCGAGATTCATAAAAATTACAACACTGATAATTAATTTCATGACTCAACATGGTCTGAATTTTGAATAGCAACAGACTAGAAAATTGTCTTAAAAAGCTTTCTAAAGAGGCAGCTGCCCTCATCTATAAAAACAAACTAATACGTGTCAAAATCCATTTTGATACATCATCTGTATGCTGTATGATTTTATGCTAAATCTCTGCGCACAAATTGCATGAATAACTACTGATTGATAGCTCACTGACATTATTATTGGATTAACATGATAAAGTAGCCTATATTAAACAGTATTAATATTAAATAAAGGCTCGAGGAGGAGGACATTTTTGGCATGAACGCTCCTTATGGAGAGACTTTTCCAGATGTTGTATGTTGTATTTAAATTCATGTTTTCTTCATCTTTGCACTCCCTAATGATAAAATGAAAGCCTTGCGGGTGAAACATAAACCGGAAGGGTATGGAGAGTGCCCTTGGCGCAATCACACACACAACAGAAACAAGCACTGAAAAGAATGCAGTGTAGGCAAACTACAAAGCTTGCACATAAAACGGATTTTCAGCATTATAGAACGTGAACACAACTCAAAGCTTGATTCAAAGTACAGGTGCAGGCTACTCACTGGTGGAGAAGCGCGGGTCTGGGTTGGCTCCGTACCAGCCGGTGGCCGTGGTGCTTCCCCTCATGCCGTCCTGGTAGGACGGCAGGTCGCCCATGTTGCCCAGGTTGCCGTTACAGTAGCCCCCCATGGCCGTGTGTGACAGCTGAGAAACACCTGCCGCAGTCATGTGGTAAGCCGCAGACACAGTCCCATTATGGCCCATGTGGTGCTGCTGCATCGCCGCCTGAGAGACCTGCGGCTGCCGGTACGAAGTGAGAGGTGCCCCCAAGTTGTTATTCTCCATACTTACTTTCTTAAAGCTCTCCTCAAGGGGACTCAAGATATCGGAAACAGAAAAAGGAGTCGTATGCTTAGGGCTCATCGACATTGTTCTGGGACTGGAGAGGGAGAAATTAGAAGGCAAGGCAATCTCTCCTTCTCTCTTTTTTTTTTTTTGGCCAAAGCCCCTCTGGTTCCTGTTGTCTCAACGTCGATCCTGGTAGATGAACACGTAGGAGAGCGCCTCAAGTCCGCCTTAATTGGATTGAGTGGGAGCTCGGTGCTGGCTTTGGTTTGTTTTAGCTGGGTGCCAGGTTTAAGGCTACCATCAGAGGCGGGGCATCGGCAACAATACACAACAGCTCGAGCCTCTTCTCGCCGAGCGTGATTTCATTTACAAGACATGTGCTCCCCTCCCACTAACAATAACATAAGCTGTACATGATCATAAATGTTCGTCCCGGCGACTGCACGAGCTGTCCGGGCTCGCTGCAGCTGCAGCGTTTGGAGTTTGTGACTTGTTGCTGCTAAACACAGCGCTGCACCTTGGGACTGCACTGACCACAATACACTTTATTAACTGTAGTGATGTTTACGAGGGCCTCTTGATGAAAGGAGGCCTATATGGACTTGAGAGTTGGATAACCACTCCTCAGTTGAACTACTGACTTTTAATGGCCATGAGAGGCCTCCAGTGATTGCAGGATTGTTTGTGTTATGCCTTATCGTACTCAGACATGCAAAAGTGCACTTGCGGGGAGGGAAATTGACTGATACTGATAAGTAAATAAATACACATCCGTGTGTTAAGTGGCTGCGTAAATGATTAACCCCCCTCGTTTGTTTTCTTTTCATATCATTGGACGCAAACAGCGTGTTACCTACAGTAAATTCAGATGCACACACTCGTCTGAAAGACCAAGTAAAAAAAGTTAAAAAAACAACAACAACAACAACAAAATAGAGTCTGGAGGAGGAGAGGCTCTCATGTGAAGTTAACGGCGATCAAGTACTCTCCTGCAGGCAGCACAACGCCAGGTAGCCCTCAGTAGCATCTTGCCTTAATGCTCAAGGAACCATAACAGTTTAACTCAATCATATCTATCTCTATTTTTACACAGGAAGTATCCGAAAATATGTTGGCTTCTTCAAGCCAGCTCTGAGGTCAAGAATGTATTCTGTGCGTCTTGCAGAGCCAAAGTGCGCTCTTACGCAAAGCTTTAGTGAGTTTTTGTGCCATTTTTCACCCCAAATACGGAATAAAAGGTCTTTAAACCAACAATTATAAAATTAGTGGATTAACACAGAATTTGTGTATGATTATTATTATGATTATTATGATTATTATGATTTTTATTTTTATTTTTATTTTTATTTTTATTTTTATTTTTATTTTTATTTTTATTTTTATTTTTATTTTTATTTTTATTTTTGTATTGGAATGCTATTAGCAGCAGGTCTGATACTTTTTATGTGCATACGCTTATTTAAATGAGCATCTTATTTCACACGTTTGTCAATATTTTAAATGTAAAGCAAAATTCATTATTCGATTTTATCCGTTCCACTGATTTGTAGACACAAAATAGGCTATTATAAAAACATAAGCAGTGAAGAATTAAAATTGACACAATAACTTCTAACTAAGACAAGCATTGGATGACAGGACCATACCGGAGCTGAACCTGTGGCTACTGTATATAAACAAAAAAAAACTAATAGAGCAATTATTATTATTTTGAATAGATTTCGGTTAGGTAAAGGTCTTGCCGGGAGGGTTAACGTCAGGCTTGCAGCAGAAGGAGTCTGCGCCCGCTGGTTGAGCCGACGTCTCCTTCCACAGGAACTAAAGGAACACAGCGTCTTCTGGTGGCAGACACAGTCAGGTGTGCTATCAACATCAGTTTTATTCCTTCGTGACTCTGAACCTATGCTCCTTGTCTCATTTCTAAAATACTTTATACAACTATGACATTTCTAATCTACTTTTACTGTTTTTGTTTTTTCCTCCAATGAATGCTGATGCCCCCTCAGCGACTTTAGGTGTCGAGCTGCAGCCTGCCCCCTCTGCAGCAGCAGTGCCATGCAGATCACTGACAGTTGGTCACGCGGGTCATCAAACACAGCTCTGTATTTTACAGGCTGATGGGTGCAGATTTCACGGCTGAATGCCTCTTACAACAAGATAATCTGTGCGCTTTGCAGCGCTGCGTGGAGGTGCACTGCTCCACGTCAAGGAGCCGTGCACACTACTGCATGTATACACATCACAACAATCCATATCCTCTCATTGCCTCACAATTATCTTTAACGAAGCAATATTACCATATAGGCTTGTCCAAGGCTAAATATTACAGTTGAAATAAATTGTTTAGATGATATCCGAGGTGCAGGCGCATAATTCGCAGGCCATATCGCAGCAATTAAAATTACAGCATGTTTCTGTATGTAAGGTAAATCTCGCTTATGGCATGCCTTAATTACGACATTTCACAAGACATTCTTAATCATCTAAATCAGTACCTTTCCCTGTTCTGGCACACGGCTATTATGGGCAATTAGCGATAATTAGTCCAAATGTTCTGGCTAATTCCTCAGAATAATGAGGACACTTTGAAGTGGCGGGTTTGAGGCTATCGAGTCTTAGTTATCGAGGCTTCACGTCGTTGCTTCTGAACTGATTGGCGCGTGAACAACTTCAGACGGGGGGAAATAAGTTTGTGCGGTGAACGCTAAACAGGAAGCACCTACTGTTCTAAATAATAACAGTTTCTTATTAAAGGTGCAGAATTCAAACATTTATGTCCACGTGAAAATACCAAAGGGAAAGCAAGTAGGCTACGAAAATATTAAATGCACCTCGATAGGAAAAAAAATCTGTATATCCATCAAGTGCAAAAATGTCACTTTATAATAAATGAAATATATCCGCATACGTCTCTAAGGGTAAGCTTTTTAGGCTTGAATAATACATTATAGGTATAATTATGTTATGTATGCATTCCGAACCCATTTGGATGTTTTAGGTCTATTTTAATATAAATAGTTATGTTAAATAGTATGAATGGTGTTTAGCCACAACACCAAGCCTGCGTGGTATCCTGCATCCTAAAACAGACCATAATTACCTCACTTTAACGGATCATTAATGATGGCCGCCTCTTGCCCGGACAGTAGGCTCCACTGAGGATCCCCCCCAAAAAACTTGTTCTGACTTTTTCCTGTTTTCTCACGTGACAGCCCTTATTCTCCCGGAAAATGACTTTGAAAAGAACATAGACACTGAGAAGGAAGTGGCGAAAGAAAGAAAGAAGAAAATCTTCCCCATCGCAAATGAGCCTTGTTTCTTTCCCTGAGGAGTGGACTACATGGTGGGGTTTCATGGTGGAGCCCGGCCCCTAGTGGACCAGCAGCTGCCTTCATCCAGAGAACTAAAAGCCACCGTTTGGTCTTAGTTCCTGCAGGAAGGGAGAAGCGATACGGTGTGTTAGTGCGCCATCTAGTGGACAGTTGGATCGTAAATCCATGAGTTTTTTCTTCTTTTTGAACACAAAACAAGTATACAGCCAAAAGTTAAAACAATAAAAAGAAAGAAAAACAACTCATTTAACATGAAGCATTTAAAAAATACAAATAGTGTGTGTGTGTTCTTATTAGTGCAACTGGATATAGTAGAAATGCAGTGTTTTATGTGAATGGACAGCTCTATGAAGTTAGGTGTTTTATTTTGGAATTTGGATTTATGGATGTCAAATTTGGTCAAAACGAAATCAGGTTGATTACATTTTCCCAGCACACAGTGAATTTAAGATAAATAATATCAGCTAAGTATCTAGAACGTATACTCCAAAGTAACTTAGTATGAAGGCATAAATAAAATAAATACACAAGAGTTTCTCTTTGACTCCCACAAAATGGACAGTTTACATTAATTTCTTTTTTGAGATTCTGTAATTGATGGTTGGTTAGGTAACACCTATGAAGCATTTTAAAAGAAATCGCTTTGACTTTATTAGTCAGAAATAACTTCTGCAGCAGAAGCCAGACCCTGACCCAATATATATATATCTCCAAAAAACCGGACCAGCGTGATAAAGAGGAATGTGTACTACTGATGTCATGTTGAAAAAGTTGACAAGTGTTTTTGTTTATAATCTTACAGTGTGGAGAGAAGCAACTTCTAGCAACATCAGAATCAAGTACAGTACCTAAAACAGGGAGATTACCATCACTCCCAAAACCTCTGAAAAGGGCCAAGACTCCTGTGGGGATAGCATGTTGGATCATAACGTAACACGAAGACATGAGACAAGAAAAGATGTCAGCGTCACTAACAGCTTAACATAAAACTACCAACTATTAAAGAAATTCATTTTTACACATTACACAATATATTTTTTATATGTTATATTTTTGTACTATAGGCTATACAAGTTCATTTCACCTTGAACCATATTTTGTATCCCATACTATATTATATTGTATTATACTGTATGTTACTATGCAATACTGTTTTATATTTCAATTTAATTTAATTTTATTCATGGTATCAATTCATAACAAGAGTTGAGACTTTACAGATAGAGTAGGTTTAGACCACACTCCAGACTTTACAAGGACCCAACAGTTCTAGTAGTTTTCCTCCAGAGCGAGAAAAGCTCCCTTTTAGACAGAAACCTGGGACAGACCCAGTCTCTTGGTAGGTGGTGTCTGACGGGCCGGTTGGGGTTAGAATGAAGAGTGGAAATAACAGTCACAAAAAAAAAAAACTTGTATTACTATATCTGTACAGACATGAAAATCTCAGTTAATCATAGCATATATTAGTGTGGTGCATGCTGTCATAGCTATCACATACAGCCAGAGTCACTTTTGCCTTGTACCATTGACTTCTATTCTTATCTTATATACCTCTCATCTGTGCTGCTTTCTACTTCCCCTCTGGAGATCAAGAAAGGTTTCACTTATTTTGTGGACAATGTGTTAAATGTCTTTATGTGTAGACTACATGTGTTTTGGTGCCATTAAAGCCATCAATTGGATTTTCTTAATTAGCTATACATTTGGTTTGCCTGTGTAAAACATACCCATAAACTCCCCAAGTTCTCAACTTTTTAAAGTTTTGTTCAGATAAATGTAAATGTTGGGAAAAGGCTCACTATAAACACATTTTTTCGATACTTAATTAATGCACCAGCCATTACTGACATACTCTGTGTACCAATAAATCAAAATTTTACTAGAAATACCAGAAAAAAGGGTAACATCTGTAATCTTAAGGGACTTGACTTTTTCCAAATCTGCTAACATTTGCTTTACAGGCCTATACGTTTGTTCATCTTCATACAAAAGTGATCATATCTTAACCAAATCATGCCAGTTGCACCATACAATACATTGATGCATCTATAACTATAACAGTCCAATCAAAGCATCCACATGTATGAAGTCGACATGTCCTCTCTTCACCTGGAGCACATCACTCAGAGGATCTAAACCCAACTTAGCTCTCACTTCAAAATAATGTAGAGCTCACTCATACAGCCTTATGAAATGCTAATTGTGTAGTCTGTGTTGTCCACCATAGAACCAACAAACTGAAAAGCTACAGTAGTAATATCAAATCATTCAAAGCTAAATAAAATAACATCTTTTTTTAAAGTTACATATAATTTTAACTAAATAGTTTTCTGTTTTCAAAAGGCTGCAGAACAAGATGTTAAGCGTGACTAAACAATATTTTATGAACTTTGTACTGCAAGTTTTAAGACAATCCTAGTGAACAAACTACAACAAACAAATATTTCAAATGATGGAGTGTTTATAATGCATATCCTACAGCAAAAAGCTTACCGATAAGTGACCTTTTCTTAAAAATTTGAAAAATAGAATCAGTCTCACTAACTCAGAGGGCCATTAGGACCTAATACACATGAAATGTGATTTGCAGCAACTTAACAAAACTCCTCCTGTGGCCTAGTTTATGTGGACCTTATAACTGTCCTAAAAGGGGCCCCCTGGGGAGGCCAGTGAGTAAAACTATAGGATGGGCCGGCTAATACAAGGCCATCCTATTCAGACAATTCCTCTGACCAACTTAAAAAACCAATGGCAACCTCTAAAAGCCTGTCTTTGTCACCCTTAAACCCCAAGATGCTCTAAACACCATTGTGCAGTTAAACCTCATAAATTTGTCGCAGGGACTGATTAAACATCACGGGAATTGAAACACTAAAGATTTTGTCTCAGTCCTTTTTGGGTGAGGGACAAAGGTCCATTCACGGGGAGACACGCAGACAAAAAGAGTGTTTAAGGGGAGATGCAGCGAGCAGAGGGTTTCGGCCAGTCCCCTCCATATGTGATACAAGGTGGCCCCAGCGAAGGGGACAAAGGACCAGGTGACAGGGACGATGGGCTGCAGGGTCACAGGACGAGCAAACAACATTATAAGGGGCGTGAAAGCAGAAGACCCCCCTCATCACTGATGAAATACCGACATGATTTTAAACACAGAGGCATATTTTTCATGGGGGGACATTTAAATGAGAGCAAAGGTGGATAATTATAACTTTTAACTTTGAGAAGACGACCAACGGGCAGCTTTTCTCTAGATCTGTGCTTACTGGAGGTAACTTCAGTGTTGGGGATGTCCAACGGCACAAATGACTGTTGATGAAACATCAATACTTGGTTTGGTACTAGGCAGCCAAAAAAAAAATCAATAAAAGTGTTAATTTTCTTGCTTATGTCTGGCTATAAAAAGCATCTTGATGCTCTGAACTGCTGCTGTAATCTGTTCAGTTATCTATATTTAGGATTAGTGATTGAAGGAAGTTGATGTGCCCTTTATTCAGAGCCTGTTGCACCCTTACAAATCATAACATACAGTACACAAACCAAGATCTTCACATAAAGCCTGAGTGTCTATCCCACTCGCCTCAAAATAACAAAAGTGAAAAAGCGAAAGGCAGCCCAGATGACAACAGGGTGCTGAAGTGAAAGAGGCTGTAATGTTTACTGGGCATTCTTATGCTTAACCAGATCCAGGTCTTTTTAGAAGAGATGTTTGCTCAGCTTTTGGGTGCATAATTAGTATTAACATTATAAAAGCCTCCAGGCCCCAGTCCCGACCTGCTACATATTTTACATTCTGTAAATTGAATATGTTTTTGACTACATATTATCATTTTCAAAAGCATTTAACAGACTATAGAGACTAATTGAACACATTTTGAAGAAGTTAAAAAGTCTTTTCCACAACAAGGAAAACTAAACTAAAAAAAATAAGCTTTTTTTTA
The DNA here is from genome assembly GCF_013103735.1 of Etheostoma cragini. Taxonomy (NCBI): domain Eukaryota; kingdom Metazoa; phylum Chordata; class Actinopteri; order Perciformes; family Percidae; genus Etheostoma; species Etheostoma cragini. The sequence continues at coordinate 7,124,678 of NC_048426.1, forward strand.
AATGGATACAAATCAATTAGAAGTATGCAAATTAAATTGGGAAAAGAAAGCCCAATATACAGAGAAATGTATCATACAAAATATGAAAAACTTTTTTTATTAATAACTTCGTTCACAAAAATAAAACAGTTTAAACAGTTAAAAGTTTTAAAGAAAGTCTCCTTAAAGACAACAAATAACATGATCTTTTCCTTCAAACATTCAGGCTAATAGTGGCTTCTCTTCTATCCCCGCCTAAAGCCTACTGCACCTCATCTGTCTTCAACAAAAGTTATACATACAATTATTATGTTTCAACAGCTTCACATACAAATACATGATCTCGGATAATTATCCATCTACAGGCTACACCGTTGAGCCCATGTGTGAGAAAATATCATTTTAAAAAAGAAACATCAAAATAAAATGTGCAAAATGTCCTTCGTTCTATAATGAAAATCTAAATGTTTAAGTTGCTCGAAATTTTGCAAAACATTCAGAAAACATTTGATGCTATTCTAAATGAGTTTGTGCATTAAAATGAGGCCTTCACTTGAAAGAACTAAAGTGGACCGAGTCGCTCCAAAAGTCTCTCCAGGCGAATCTGGAGGCTGCTGCGGTGGGAAAGTGCTGGTGGTACCGTGGAGGAAGAGCGACAGGGGACGGGTGCTGTAGAGAAGGGTAGGCTAAGTGAAAAGGTAAGGCTTGAGAAGGAGCTGAACAGCCAGCTTTCTCCGTGTCAAGTAAGCAGGTGTGAAAAGGTTTCCCATCCCGGACCAGGATCGGAACAACGACCCGGCGCAGCAACGGAGGGTGCGGTATCTCCAAGTCCTGCAGCACTCCATCTGCCCGACCTCTCTTCATCTTGTAGCGGTGGTTCTGGAACCAGATCTTCACCTGGGTCGGGGTCAGGGTGAGGAGCCGGGCCAGCTGCTCCCTCTCCGGGCCGGACAGATAGCGCTGCTGACGGAAGCGCCTCTCCAGCTCCAGGGTCTGGGCCTTGGAGAACAGGACCCGGCGCTTCTTGCTCTTCTTGCTCCTGTCGGGCTCCGAGTCCAGGGACGAGTCATCCGGCTTTGTGGAATCCGGGGAGGCCTCGAGACTACCTTCGTCAGAAGCTGGAGAAATAAATAAGCCAAATTCATCTAAATTCATGTAGAAATAATGCAATGTTACACCTTTATTTAGCCTCCCATTTTCTCAGGACGTCATCCATCTTTTCTGTCTCTTTCTCTCTCTTTCTCTCTCTCTCTCTCTCTCTCTCTCTCTCTCTCTCTCTCTCTCTCTATCTCTCTATCCCAAATAATTACAACAGCAAATAACAAGTTAACAACAGACTACTTCCCGAGGAAGGACTTTTCTAATAGGCTATCCATCTAATTATTTAAGGTTCCTCAAGAATTAAAAAAATGCAACAAGGTGTTAAAATTAATATTCATATAGGCCTTTTTCTAGATTAGGATGGATGAGTGTTATGCATGCACTCACATAGGCATGGACTCCGGTCGCAGTCGATCCAGGAGCTGTACGGCGAGCAGGAGGAGTAAAGCGGAGAGGACCGCGGCGCTGCCTCCGCATCCCGTTCAGGCAAATCCAGGATGCTCCTGACGGAAAAGCTAAACTTGGTCGGGGTGGCCATCGCGTCCGTGCGTGCAATCCGGGGTTTGTTGTGCGTAAAAAGTAAGTTCATCCAAGGAGAGAGAGAAAAACGCAGCGGATCCTGTCCACTTTACGCACTGTCCAAACACCAGCTCGGAAACCAATGTGTGCACTGGGCTCAGTGTTTACACAAACAGCACTCCATAAGCTGCAAACACAAGGCTGCTGCGCTTATAAAGCCTCCTCCTACCGCTGAGTACCTGAATGGCTGGAGTGCTGCCACCCAATGATGGTAGGTGCGGAGTAAGAAAAAGGAGCAGAAAAAACTTCAACAATGAGCAAAGGAAACACTCGTCATCATTACAGATTCGTCCCGTATCGTCAAACTGGGAAACAGATAATGGTAATTGTTGGAGCTGAATCACGTCTTGGGTGGCAACTGACAACATAGCCCGTCCCATCATCAAACCCCCCCTCCTCCCCCCCATGCTCTCGCCCAAACAACGTGTCCAACATTTACATACAAAGTGAGCAATTAGCGTGATGCCTGCAAGTTGGTTTTACTAATACGGCCATTAGAAGCGGATTCATTGCAGGCGTAAGAAGTTTTGACGTTTATGGATGTTGGAGGAAATGTCCTATTCCTACATATTTACGGAAGGCTCAACAGGAAATTCTTTATTTTTGAGAGTTCTGGGTGATTTGTGATGATATAGCGATGTAATATAGGCATTACAAAATAAAAAATAAAAAACTATATTTTATCATTTAATAAATAGTTTATAACGCTATACTGTTGTTATAAGTAAAGATACGTGTTCAGTGATGTATTTCTCAACATAGAGTAGAATATAGTTGTGACAATACAGAATATTTCCTAATGGGATAATACTTCTGTAATTATAGTGTTAGAACCACGTTAAATGTGTGAATACATGTAACATGTATGTGTTAAATAAGGATGTTAAAGTAAAATCCATTGTGCAATACGACTCCAAACATGCTTGGTTCAGACTTTGACAAATTTAAGCAGTGACTGACTTGATTTTATCAATGTGTTCAAGATAGAGGACTGGCGTTAAGCGTGATGAATTACGCGTAACGCGCAGAAGTTAGAGGGAACATATGGCTTCTACTGCATTGTTTTTCATGATATTTATCTTTACTTGAAAACGTTTAAAATCCTAATGCCCCCGTATTAAAGTGGTCCGATCTTTCTCTACAAATGAGACGCCTACAGCCCGATATCTTGGCTCTTTTTGTCGCTCCACACATATAAAACGCATTAAATGCAAAGTGTGAATCCAGCCTTATGTGCCCCCCCCCCGGTATTTGATATTGATATCGGCCCTCATCCACTTCAGCGAGGTGCGTAAGGCCGGGGAGGGGAGGAGAGTGCTGATGGTGGACATGCCTCCCCAGTCGTCCTGGGTGGTCGGACGAGAGGGAACACAAATACATGCCAACCAGAGGAGGGGAACAAAAGGGGAAAATGTAGCCCCGCGTCCGAGACCCGTTGGAAGCATTTGTTCCAGTCAAGATTTTGCATTTGTTCAGTCCCGCAATAATGCCTGATTGACGCCCGGGGACAATGTCCTTTAACTTTGCAGGATAAATCCGAGCTTGTTCCGTGTTGTCATGGTTTTGAATGGAGCTGAATGGGATCTGGGTTACTATCTACTGCTCTGCGTCTACTGCCGCCAAGTCTATAGTCCGAAGCAATATTACATGTGTGATTCAGGGCGTATTAAATTCATGTTAGATTTTCAGATTTTAATAAAGTTGGTGACCTGTAATGTCGGCCCAAAATGCTCAAAAATCCACATTTATCTCCCGCATTTACGCACGTTACGCACAAGCGTTTCCTTGAAAACAAAAAACACTATTAAGCTACTTTTAACATTTAATTTGATATCACCAACAAAGTGAGGGGTTGACTTCCCATTCAGGCATTGTGTGTACACTGCAGCCTCCCGGCGGTTAACAAACACCAGCGGATTACAGTAAAGCAGGTTTGCTGGAGTGGATAGTTTACAGAGGGCACTCGATTGGAGAGCAAAAACACGCAAAGGCAAAGAAAAGTCATGTCCAAAGAGCGCGAATTTCTCTGTCCACAATGACCCAGCAGCCACTTAATCTATTTAACACCCGCAAGGGTTCAGCCAGAGAGGGTCCTCTGCAGCTCCCAAGAGCTCTCCATAGCCAAATATTTACTCTGTTGTTCAGCTCTCCGTACCCAATCCCATTCTCAGCTAAATGGAGAATTTTTTAACATGGTTCTGGATTAAGCATTTCAGACCTTAATGAATATTTTGCAGACTGATCAACCACAAGCCTGTGATTGAAGACTGTACCACGTAAAGTGATTTTCTCCGATGCTGAAATTATACATATATATATACATATATATATAATTTTACTTAATGAAGTCTCCTTCCCTCCAAAATGTTTGGTTTTTCTTATTGTTACTTTAGTTGGATGTTTGACTTTCACTGAGCTGAACGATGTTGGCTCATGTAAGTGTGAAAAAATGTGATTTTGTGACATCATTAGTTTGGAAGCTAATCCTGCTCCAACAAGTAATTTACACTAGTGTGATGAGGAGACTTGAAACCATCAGTGCACAGCCACTAAAAATGGATTTTTCAGGGAAGTAGGAGAGATTGTGTCTAGCAGTTCAACTTTTAAATTTATTTTCAAATTTAACTGCCTATTCATAATTTTAGATTTTTTTTTTCAACGAGGGAGAACGAGTAGATGTGAGTTTAAGAATTTTGAGAATGTGATTGAATTTATATTTTAAAAAAAACAATAAAAATAAAACAATGAGGCAATTTTTGAGCAGTTGTGTCCATACAGTAACTTAATGTCTGTCAGCTAACCAGTGTCTATTAGATGTGCACTGCAAATTTACAAATTAAAAATTAACACGTTTGCTGCTTTTGCTTTGAAAATGTGGAACTTTTACTTCATCATTCAATTCATTTAGTGTATATTTAAAACAAATATCCACTTATATCCACTTGGTGGGTCTAACCTTTTTTTGCACTTTAATCATATTATTACATTGTTTGTTCTTTCCAGTGCTGGAAGATACCATAAAAAACATTATACATGAACACCAGCATATAACAGGATTATAATCAAACATGAAACATGGTGGTTCCAGGACAGAGTTGTATTATTTGAACAAATAAGTCAATACAAATTTATCTTTAAGATTTAAAAGTTAAATTGCTTTAAAGTCAAGTTTTTGTTACATTATCAATCTTGGAGTCTTTAGCCCGAAATGATGATACATTGCCTCAAGTGACATCACGTAAGGCCATCGGACTTCACACTGCTCCCTCTGGAGCCATACAAGGCTTCACACACCTTTTTTCACACACCCAGCAATACTACCAGCACATATAAACAGACTGTCATGGGTCAAAATCGTGTGTATAGATCTGCCTATTCATATTTATAGAATTGTTTTCAATGAGGTAGAAAGAGTAGATGTAGGTTTTTGAGAATGTGATTGAATTTATGTTTTTTTTTAAATCATGCAATTTATGAACTGTAACTCAACGTCTGTCAGCTCACCAGCGTCTATTAGATATAAAAGTGTGAACATCTTTTTGTATTTTGCCGTTGCTTGACTGTTTTTATTGTGAAGCCTAAGACTCAACTTGAGTTTTGAAAGTGCTGTATAAATACATCCTCACAGAATTTACATCCAATATCACTGCTTATCTAAAACAGTGTCTTTTAACCACAATGTCCTCTAATTTATGTTTGTTGTCCAGGTCTTAACACTATTTGGTGGCTCAAATTGTGAGCTTGCAGTTTACAAGTCACCCAAACACAACGCTAAAGCCCAGGATGTTCATCTGATCTCGGTCTGAATGATTATCCATCACCTAAACCGCCACAAAGAGCCCTCTGTTGCTCCTCAGTGTAGCATGATGCTCCAGCAGCTGCACCTGCCACTGGTGTCCTCTCCCTTCTCCCAGTCCTGTAAATACCATTAGCATTTTGGAGAGGGGCTACAGGGGGATAATTACTTGGCAGCCACATCACTCTCTCTGCAGTAAACTGGGGCCTTGTGAGGCTGCTTCATCATGTGGCAGCTGTGTGTGCGCTGTTCAGTGAAAGTGTGTCAAAGAAAAGTCAGGTTTGTTTGTACGGTGCTTTAAGACACGAAACACAGTGTGTACCGATGGGATTTTCATTAAAGGACACACAAAACAAGCGGAAAGTGGGCTAAGTTTGGACATTATAGAAATAAAGTGTGTTTAAAAGGAAGAAGTGAGAGCAAAGGTACTTAAAACATCATGTCACACACCCGTTGTAAAGGGCTTGAAAGAGCTATTCCACAGTACTGGGGAAGGCGATTTCAGATCAGGTTAACATAAAGAACTCCCATTTTAAATGTTTTAGTATTGAATTAAAGAGAAAAATCATGAAGAATAAAGTGATTTCAAGTTCTGTCTGTGCAACACAATGCATTATTAAAATTCTGCCTTTGCTAACAAATAATAAAGTCAGCAATGATCAAGTCATTGCTCCAATTAGACACAGTGTGATGAAATTGTAACAAATCAGTTCATTGGGAATGTGAAAACAAACAAATGCAAAAGTCTCTAAAAAAAACGAAATAAATAATGAAATACTTCTTACTTTTGAGCAGAGTCTTTTCCACACCCACCATCATCAGCGTTGATATGAGCCCCACTAAGTTGAAGATATCAGGCCGATGTTGCTGTCATCATCAGAGCAAATATAAGTACAAGTATACACTATGTACCTCAGAAAATAATCTACCCCGTCTATTAATCATAACAAGACCAAGAAATAGAGTTCCAGACTCTATCCAACAACCACATACTGTGTCTATACAGTTATCAAGAAGTCTCACTGTACTTACTACCATCTAGTTTCTCTAAAGTCAACACGATGATTTAAAGTGAAGAAATATAAGTTCACTTACACGCATCGAAACAGACTTGTGAGAAGATCTGCAGCTCATGAAACTCAGATGATGGTCAGCGTAGAATTTCTACAACAGAAGTGGTATTACTCATCAGTTAATAGTGTTTTTAAAGAATCATAATTGGCAAAAAGATTGCATTAATAATAATTGCCACTTCCATGTAAAATAATGTCCATTCTCTGCCTGTTTCAGTCCTTTTCCAGACTGAGATGCACTGTTAAAAACAGAGGATGCAGGCATCAGTCATGGACTGTGATCATGGCACTGACAATCTCTGCACGAATCGGACTGAAACAAGTAATAAGAAACTTTTTGTCTCTTATGTCCTGAACACAAAATGTGTAACTTCTGAGCACCAAGGCCAGCTCTAAGACTCTGGACTGTCACAGCTACAGCTGACTTGTTGGACATGTGTGATGCTTGGTTGCCCTCTACAGGACAGACAGTAGAACTGACAGACAGACCCGTGTTAGCTCTCCTTAATCCCTTTCCAACCAACCACACACTGGGGGGCGTTCTGAGGAACTTTCTCATCTGTTTGCCAACAGAGATGAAGGGAATTCAAGTGTCTGTTTGATACTTTGATTGTAATAAAGAATGTTTGTACCTGTTGCTACTCCTTCACGGCAGCCTGTAACTGAGGGAAGAGCAGTGATCTCACAGGTAAACACCTGAAAGGATCAAACGGGATCCTTTATTGCTGTGTCACTGCAGTTAGCGTTCAACCCCTTAATAAAAGGAACCGCACATGTTGAGTTGTTGTCTACATTTGATTTTTTTCTGATAAACTGAAGGATGAGTGTGTGCTGAGTAAAATCCTACTTTTTAAGATAAAATAAACTATTTAAAACTATGGATCAGCAATATTACTTATTTTAATGTACATTTATAAATGTATTGTTAAATACTGCAGAGAATCATTCACAGATGTGATTTTTGGGTCCACACATCACTTTTATTACTGCCACTTGGTCAGTTTAAGATTTTAAGATGCGTAAGTGTTATGTATGTTGTCTTAAATGCCAGTGTCAAAAATTGTAATGCAAATCCAACGCATTATAAAGTAACCTGAATCCCAATCCTGAAAACAGGGCTGTTTGTCCAAGGACAGCGAGGCTACAAACACATGATGATCTTATATACCATGATGCACTGCTGTAGATTAAACTACCCAACAGCATATTAACCCTCATGTTGTCCTTGGGTCAAATTGACCCGTTTTCCTAAATAACATGACTGATTCCACACAACGCTCTTTGGCAAGTCCAAATCTCTACTTTCATTCATTTTGGGGCGTCTTATTCAATTTTATAGCATTTTAAAAAACAACATTGAAGTGGTTTTGAAATAGTATTGAGTAAAAGTTGACATATTTCAGTCTGTGATCATCAACATACATTCCTTTGATTTAGTCTAAATAATTCCTAATTTCTGCTTTTCTAATTCAAACATTAGGTATAATTTCATTTAAATTAGGTGTATTGACCATAAATTCCAAAAATAACTGTACAACTAAAGTTAACAAGTGTTACATAGTGTTGAAAACATCAAAAAAGTGGAACAAAAACGCAAGAAAAATTTAAAAACATTGATAAAATCGTCAACAAGAGTGTTGATTTTTAATTCTGACGAGAAGACAAGACAAGGGTTAAGGAGTTAAAGTTAGCGCACCCTTAAACATCAGCAGCAGTAAAATGCAACACACACTTTAACGCAGCAGCAATTATTGATCCAGAAACATCAAATGTCCACCAGATGGCGCCACGGTAGTTAGGAATAAACATGCTGTCTGATTCACAGTCTCTACCCTCTGCAGACAGTCGGACCAACAAGGACACAGAGAGATTTCACAAAAAGAATAAGTTGCTTTAATATTTCTGCTCTTTTTTCTCCCAGGAGACACCTGGAAATCTGAGTTCAGGAGCATCTGTTTGTCAACGAGTAGGCTACTGGATGTTCCCACTTATTAAAACCAACTCACCCCACTGTACCTGATTCTCTGGCTACATATGCAGCTTCGGATTCCTCTAACATCATCACATTTAGCTTTAAACGCCTCAGCCTTACCGCCATATCTCCATGCTGGGGGTGTCACCACGCTGCATGGCGAGCGGTTTGAGGAGGCCTCAGTGCTGCTTCCATCCAGTCATCTGTTCTCTTCTTCATTAAGCAGAAGGAGTTACATCACACAAGTAACTGAACGGAGAGTAAGAAAAACAACAAATGGAAGAAAAGTTATTCAAACTGCTATCATTTCTAACTCGTATTGGTTTATTTTCCTTGCAGGCTCCATGTCGGCTAATTAAATAACCAAAATATATCAGAGGACTTGTACTTTTACCCAATTCTCACTGACATTACACAACTAGCTCTCTGTTTGTTTAGCAGGATATTGAACACTCAGCTCACTCAGTCATCGAATAACATTGGCTAAAAACCTGACGCTCGTGTGTCGAAAACTGACTAATTGCTGGAATGCTTTTGCGCGTATGCGGGGATCTTAATGTTGAGGAAATTTAATATAAATCCAATCCAGGTATGACGCAACGGTTCCTCGAGTTTAGCGCAGAACGCGGCGGTGTGGCCTGTATCAACACCCCATTTGCACTTTTCTGCACAAAGGAAAACGCCGCGTAAAAACGCACTAAAGGTACAGCTCTCCATTTTTTCTCCTCCAGTGTCCTTGGTTCGGGACAAAGACCGCTCCAAATTAGGGCAGAATGAAATATCTAATACTAATGGATGCCAGGTGCCAGACGAACAGATGTCAAAGTGATGTATGCTTAAAAGTGTCGTAAATATTGTTTCTTTGTGTCCCTTTCTGCCCGAACCCGGGTCTGGCCTCTGAAACAAGACTACATACGTCGTTAACCCGCGTTCGTCCTCATTAAGGCCGCACTAAAGTTACCGGGAGAAGTGCTAACCTGCAGAAAGACTTTAATGGTGTCACCGCCGTTTGGGCTGCAAAGGTTAGAGTCATCAGTGAGGGTTCTTTTAAAAGGCGTGAGGGTGATGGCATTTCCATCAAAAAACAGCGGCCTCCGCACATTAAAGCTCCAAATAGTCTTATTTTATTTGTATCAAACGGCTGGAGGCGACACCACTTCTCTCTGCGCCTTAATACCCCGGATTAGAGGTGCTCTTGTGTGACAAACTGCTGGGCCTCGAAAGCCAGACCCACGCACGCCAGCGCGCGGATCTTATTGCATTTGTCAGTCAGTTTGAGGACAGTTAGTATGAGATGACAGACGTCCCACTCCTCTGTGAAACAAGAAATCACTGCGCGTCCCCATAATAAACTATTAGTGGTGACTTGGATTTCCCGCAGGACCAAACTGGGAACATAAAACCTGGAACCCTTTTTATTTATTTTTTTTTTCTGCCCCGCTCTGCAGCTTTTCTCCACGGAGAATGTGAGCAGTACTGCGGCTCTGCACCACTGATAAGACAATCTGTCCTGCACTATTTTTTTTTGTTTTGGAACACAAGGAAGAATCACTTGGCGGATCACAGTCAAAGTGTCTCAGTCCACTGATACAAAGTCGTGCGTGATGTCAGGTCCGTTTAACGCGGATGGATCTGATAATGACAAAAACAAATCACTGCCTGGCAAATAGTCTGCACCGCTGTAACAACAACAATAACAAAAATACTAATAATGTATAGTATGGGGATGTGACACCCTAATTAAATATAGATTATCAAAATGACAGCAAACATTATTGATATTGTTTTTCCATTTCCCAGTCAACTTGTTTTATGTCTCACAATGTTTTCCATAAAGCTAAACTGGGAAACACGTTTTTGGGAAAGTTCAATATCACGACAAAATAGCCAATTGAGTAATTGAATAATAATAATATTATTATTATTATTATTATTATTATTATTATTATTATTATTATTATTATTATTATTATTATTATTATTATTATTATTTAAATTGTATTATCTCGTTTTCCAATTCGAACATCTGACCAGTGGTGGGATGTAACAACGTGCATTATTTGATAGCACTGGTTACTTTTCAGAGTTAGATTAATACAAAATATATTTAAAAAAAACAAAAACAAGCTGATATAAGATTATAGATGAAGCTATCCACCAGTAGAATATACAACTTCATCCAAATTTGCACCAGGTTTACCAGCTGCAACATAACAAGGAGTAAGACATAACGCATCAATAAATATAATCCAGTAACATGATTCGTGATATTTGAACTTTTTGTACTTATTCTTTTTATGCGAATACTTTTGTACTTTCACTTAAGAGCTCGAATGCAGCACACTGTAGTATTGTTATTTGTACTTAAGTAAAATATCTGAATACTTCCTCTCAGCCCCGCCTCTGAAAACGCGTTTTATTTATTATTGCGTTAAACAGCATTCTGGATGTGACGTGATTTCTTGTTAAGTGTGTCAGTTTGTTTCTTGTTCTCAGGTTTCCACTCCCCGCAGAGCTGAAAGATGAAGACACAGTCCGACTGAGAAGGGATGTTGGGGGCCTCCGACTATATGAAAACATAACTAATGAAGGAAGAATACATGTGATCTGGCTTCTAATTAATCGGATCGCGGGAGTAGTAAACTGCTTGGGGAAACATTGAGATGATGGATGGCTGAGGGAGGAAGCGGAACGCCATCACCATCATGACCATCATCATCATCATCATCATCACCATGATCATCATCATCATCATGTACAGAGAAAAAGTCCATTTGACAGGTGCTGAATATAAAAGCACATGATAACAACACATCCCAAACATATATTCGATCTTAACTTTCGATTCTGACTCGATTCTTTCGAGTGTGGAATTATTTTTGGTTTCACAACAAGATAAGAATGATCTACTGCAAAAAAGGGGGTGTCTAAAATCAAGATAAAAACACCAAATCCGAGGGAAAAGGTCCTCAATCATTTTAAATCAAGCAAGCTTGTCAAGTGAAATGATCTTTAAGATCACTACACTTGACAAGCTTGATTTAACACAGTGTGAAGTTGAACTCTTAAAATCAGAAATTCACTCTTAAAGCTAGATAAATTATCGAACACTTCTAAATCTAAGTTTTTTTCTTATCTTGTAAGAACCAGATACTTTGCAGTGTGGAGACGTCGCGTTTTGTCGTATTTGAGTGTTGTATTAATTCCAAGGTGTGTAAATGCTATAAACCGCACAGTTAGATGGAAATATAGACCGATTCTTCGATTGTGAGACACGTTTTGATTTAGATTTATTTGGAAGATGTAAGATTAGGATTAGACTCTTGAGGAAGAAAACTCTTTTCAGAAGACACAAACGGTAGATTACGTTTGATTTGAGTAAATGTGGATCCGCTGAACATTGTGGTGCAGACATTTAGGTTCCTTTATACCTTCTCGATCAGACGGAATCCAAATCCGGAATGCAACTCTGGTCTCGTTCTTATCTTAATTGGTGTGAAAAAGTCCGAACGTCTGAAAACAGACAGGTATGTTTTCATCTCTCTCTCTCTCTCTCTCTCTCTCTCTCTCTCTCTCTCTCTCTCTCTCTCTCTCTCTCTCTCTCTCTCTGTGGTGACAAAATGTTCCCTCAAGTCCTCACTTGTTGGAAAAATGTGGGAATAAAAAATAATGGTGGTTAAATGACTTTGTTCACACATGAAGAAGACAGTTGAGGTGGGAGCGGCACACTTTATAGCTCTACACTATGCAGATGTAAACAAGCTCAGCTGGATCAAGACTTTTCCCTCCTCTTGTCACATCTGGAGCCGCTGTATGATTTATAATTGTGGAGTTTTTGGCATTGAAGCGAGAGCAGACCGCCTGAACACGGTTCTTCATTTTCTAACAGTGTGACTGATCCTTGAGAGTGGACGCTTTCGAGGGGATTTTAGGGAATAAAGTGGGTGAACCATGACATCCAGTCACGGTAATTAAGACACATTAAAAGAAATCAAATATGTTTTACTCACTATTTACATTTGAAAAATTAGTAGCTTTTACCTAAATGCAGGTAGATAGATAGATAGATAGATAGATAGATAGATAGATAGATAGATAGATAGATAGATAGATAGATAGATAGATAGATAGATAGATAGACCATGACACAACAAACACATACACACATAAGAATAAAAATTAAAATCACTCACAGAAATGCAACGACCATAAGGAAAGGTATATGGTAGACAGTGTAGGGATTGAACAGTGCAGTAGATGACTATGAAATATTAACATATTACCCTATACATGGACTGATTGAATAAGAACAATATGTAACAGGGAATAAGTTATGAGATGTTATGACAACAGTCCGGATAGTGTAGGAGGGCTAATACAGCCTGTAAGACAGTTGTACAGCAGAAAACCTGATGTAATGGTGGGGGGGTGAGAGAGATGCAGGCTCATGCTGAAAAGTCCATTTCTTTGAGTTCCTCTGCACTTTATCCTGTCAGTGGGCATCTTCTCTATGTCTTTATTATCTGGGACTGACAGCACCTGAATGACAGGGAAAAAGTAAAAAAAGTAGCACATGAACCTCTATGGCATACACCTTCCATCATCTTGAGTCAATAAGGAGCTCCTCCGCCAGTGAAATCAATTAGGAGCAAGGCAAACACTTCGACATGAAAGAAAGCTGGGATCTAAACAGGTCCACCATCAGCCCGAGTACCGCACGAGCCAGCGGGGACACGAGTTGTTTGCTCAGAAGAAGGTAAACAGAAGAGACTAAACACAATGTAATGGGTTATTCTTCTGGTATAATTAGGCTTCTCCTGATATCAATCATTAGCGACATCTTATTTTTAGAATATATTCTCAATGTTCATACTGCATATAGGCTACATCTTATATTCAGATATACTCTTTATTCTGTGTACATTGCTCTGCTCCGTTGCCTCGGTCCAATGACAGTACAGTTTAATTTCATCTAAATATCTCACATTTCCAAAAGTTTCAATTTAAAGTTGGGTTACATTTTCCTGTCATGCTAGTTTGTAGGTTGAATAATTTGAGCGCGGTTGTAAAATGTAATGTTGGAATGTAAAAACGACTTTTTAACGACGATATTTTTTAGAAAAATATGCAGTAAATAAATTGGTGAGGAAAACCTTACGTAAAAACGTGTATTTGAGGCTGCAGGCCACTTTGAGCCAAACTCAGTGTCAGAGTATATGATATCATTTCTACAAAATATCCCTGAAGCCTTAAGAGATTATGGAGGCGCACATAAACCGTCAAAGCAGCGGACACACAGTAACAGTGCCGTGCATGTGTGTGTAGTCTAGAATCAGAAGCCTAACACATCCTGCAGGATTTATCCAAGAACCCTTTCAAAGTAAAAGTTTATTAATTATTGTTTGTTAGCCAAGAAAGATCCGTTTGTGTATTCATCATAACACTTGTGCTGCAAATTGGAGTACTATTATTAAAAAAAGGCCCAGAGCAGAACATGTCCACGCGGATAACTGTGCTGCCAGATCCACAGAAACAGTGAGAATGAGTCGGCCGATTCTGTCTCCCGCAGAGAGCTGCAGTCCCAGCTTTGAGTCCGACCTGACACAATTTGTCTGACAAGCGATGCGTTGCCTTCACAGGCGGTTTAAACAATTCAATTCGACATGGACGAGTTCGGGCTTGCGAGCTGTACAGGCATGTGACAGCCATGTCGAGTCTGGAGAGCATTATTAACAAACCATGGCACTCCAACGCATAATAATGATAATCAAAGGGCGCTGTGCACTGATTCTTCTGACTGTAATAATCACATCATTTGGTTGACTTTTGTGCAACTACTTCAATAACCTGCAATTATTCATTTCAACAAGCGATTTCATGTTAATATTTTCCAGTTGTGTGCGAATAAAAGGATGTGATGTCCCGCTGAGTGTCATCTAGTACAGAAAAAGGAAGAAGTTCAGGTGTCTTTTCAGTCTAAAAAACATACAAAAAACTAAGAAGGTGAAGATGGAGCAGTTCTTGGAGACCTTTTATCCCTCACCACTGACCTTTTGTTATTTCAGCCACCAGAGGAACCTCAATGGAAACAAGTTGAGCACGTTTCCCCACGGTAAACATTATCCATGAAGCATTAGCGGCCTTGGAGCGGAGCAGGGTGGTCAGGTGGGGGCATAAGCAGTGGTCATTTTATATATGACTTAGTTTATAAATGAATAAACTAAGGCCCCGGTCGGTCATCTTAAGTCAAATAACGCTTCTTGTAAGCAAATATTTCCAAGAAAAGCGTTAAAATACGCCTCCTTCAAGGACCCGTATATTGACTTGCAGTAGTGCTAAAGGCGCACGCTGTAGTCTGTGCAATTTCAGAGATTTATGCCACCATGAAAAAGTGGGAAAACTAAACCAAAGAAATTGTAGGCCTATAGGTGTAGTGGCTACGTTAACCCTGCAGAACGCAGCTCACAGAGCTGAAACAAATGCGGAGGGATACCTTGTGTACATTTTGGCCACTCACAGCAGCTCCAGTGTTTAATGTCTGCAGAAGTTTTCAACAATATCCCTAATTGCCCGGCTGTACAGGAGCGCCTTTTGATGTCTACATGCACGGTGATCCTTCAGGTTGTACAGAGATGAAGGTCAGTCATGCGCCGTGGCCTTTTTAAAATATGACACGGGAAAACCCAAAGCATGTGTCAAAACGGGGAGAGAGTGAAGGCGCAAAGTTATGGCGTGTGTTTGTTTCTCGTGTCGGGGAGCAACAAATCTTTCTTATTGCTTGCAAGTGGGGTTTCTGTACAGCGAGAGCAAGTAAGCAGAGGTAGTAAAGTTAGAAATAATCCCGTCAGGTGATATTGGTCTGCAGACCTTTAGCCTGAAAGCTAAACATCTGAAAGTTAAAAACATGAAAAAAACGTAATTTCTTTATCATCTAAACGCCTTAAGGCTTGCAGTGCATTGGCAAAAAAAAGGCTTCTTTTGGCAAAAGGCATCTTTTGGCCTGCACGGTGCCAAGCCTCACTGCAGATCATACGGACTTACAGTTTGAAAAGGAAAATGAAAAATCTTTCAATTGAAACACTGTAAAGTGTAATGTTCGTTTTACAGACGCGTCGAAATTAATAACATTTACTTTAAAATTGGCACAAGAGATAAATATGCGTCTGTGGGTTTTTATATTCAAACTGCATGAGCAGACAGATTCTTCCAATGTTAAACATCTTTGATCGCCGTGTTTTCAGCAAAACATCCTCCCCGTGAAGGATTTGTTTTTGGCGTATTTTACAAAGTGTGCCAGTCAGTGCTTGATGCGTAAAAGGAGAGTAAAACATGGGCGACAAATACGGTAAAACGGGAGATCCCCGAGCGCACAGATCCAACTCGCCAACATCACCCAGCCAATTACATTACTCAATACCAATTATTCATTTACTCCCATTTCCCTAATGATGCAATTTAATGGGTTTTTACACCTTTTTGTTTTTATTTTTTTTATTTCATATTTTTTTAGTCTGACATTTTTTTAATCTTCGTTATATAAAATAAAACAAAGATTAATAGAATGATACGTTACATGGGGCTTTAACTGAAGAAGTTTGTGTGTTTTCATGATTTCTTTTTTTTTTTTAGATGATTGTTCCTTGATGGTCACCCACCATATCTTTTTTTACGCATCTTTTTTATTATTTATTGTCATATCACTGTTGAAAAGGTGAAGATCTGATCCAAAATCTTGATATTGCTTCATACTCACCATATCTGTCTCAATAACAAACGCAGTCATGGTGGTAGCCTATATCCCCAGCTTCGCTTTCTGATGGGAGCGAGCAGGACGAGGAGGGGGGGGGGTTCTCTGTGGACTTGTCATGTCAAACTTTTGGACCAATAGCAGCGCAGGTCTGAGAAATCTCGAAAGTCTATTGGAGAGCCGAGCCAATCAGCGGGGCGCAGCGTTGGAAGTCCAACCTCCCCATTTCAACAGATTGAAATGTAAGCCTGTCTCCAGCGCCGTCAGGAAACAGATCGAGAATTTTGTCCCTGTTGTTCCTTATCGCGCAAGAAGATTTTCTTGGACGCGGTTTAGGACAGTGGACACGCTGGACGCGGAGCAGGATCCACGCAGGAGGCACAAACCGGACTCCGTGTTCTTTGTTTGCGGCTTTAACACGATGGGTAAGTCCAATGTTGGACCGTTCGCTGCATCCCTGACAGGAAAAAACGACCCAGCGACAAGGTGGGAGGAAATATAGCGATCTATCGCCTGTCTGGGATGTTTCGGCGGGTCATTGTTGCTGTAATCGAGTGGAGAGACACCAGCAGACTAAACCACTACATGTGTCAGTTACGCACGAGTTTTAACATACTTGTGAAGTTTTTAGCCCGCGTGCATGACAACTAGCTATCTATCAGTCAGCTATTGGTGTGTAATTTTCACACAAGCATTATACACAACTCCAAGTCATCCATTTGTATTTTAAAGTGAGCTTTTTTTGTTGGTGAAAACACTTCCAACTTAAAAAGATGCACCCTTGCGTAAAGATTGATTTTTAAATGATTTAGACAATTTAAAGAGTTTTGGTTACATAATGTTTTTAATATAAATGACAATATATATATAATATATATAATATAAACACAGTTTAACAATTTACACATGTACCGTCTTTGATGCTAGCCTATACAATTATGTGTTTGGTTAGAAGTATCTGGCATGTTAAATATGCGGTTTCAGCCGGGTTCAAGCCGTCTGTGGTGGGGCCTTGGCTCGGTTACCTAATCGCTGTCTCATTGTTCTGCCCGTGTGTGTTTGTTTTTGACACCAGAGCCAGCCTTCGGTGAGGTGAACCAACTCGGCGGTGTTTTCGTGAACGGCAGGCCGCTCCCCAACGCGATCCGGCTCAGGATAGTGGAGCTGGCCCAGCTCGGTATTCGACCGTGTGACATCAGCAGGCAGCTGCGCGTCTCCCACGGCTGCGTCAGCAAGATCCTGGCCCGCTACAACGAGACCGGCTCCATCCTCCCGGGGGCCATCGGAGGCAGCAAGCCGCGGGTCACCACACCCACCGTGGTCAAGCACATACGGACATATAAGCAGAGAGACCCGGGGATTTTTGCCTGGGAGATCCGGGACAGGCTACTCGCCGATGGGGTTTGCGACAAGTTCAATCTGCCCTCCGTCAGCTCCATCAGTCGGATCCTCCGCAACAAGATCGGGAATCTGTCCCAGCAGAGCCAGTACGAGTCGGGCAAGCAGGCGCCTCACCCGCCGCCACAACCAACCATACCCTACAACCACTTATACTCATACCCGACATCCAAAGTGCCCACTCCCCCAGGCATGCCCACCCTTCCCGGACACATGGCCATGCACAGGATATGGCCTTCCTCCCACTCTGTGACAGATATTCTGGGGATACGGTCTATTACAGAGCAACAAAGTAAGCATGGCTGCATGGAGGGCGGTTGCATTTGTTCATTGCATTACATTTAAACAACTTTTGAAGAGGGGTTTGCTCGCAAGAGTGCAAATGTGTGTGTTTGAGAGAGAACGTGGATTTATTTTTTTCCATTTAAATTACTGTAATTGTTTTTAAAGGCCCAAAAGTTAATATTGGGACGTTATGAACTCCAAGGCCTCTATGGAGGGAGATCGCTTAAATGCCATTTGACCTGCCGGCTGATATTGATTTGAAAGGGAGGCAGGTTAGTCCAGAAACAGATGGTCCGGCTTGCAGTAATAATTAAGAGGCGGATGTGGAATATTAGAGGTACAGCGGAGGGAAAGGCGGTGAGATGAAGTGCATCACAATGATGTGTGCTGAATGTTTGCCATGACTTGGAGCCAGACATCTTTTGTGCAGGGCTGCGTATTCAGCAGGTTTAACCGGGATGCAGGCCCCAAAGGAGCCAACCAGCCCACATTAAGATGCGTTTTCGGCTGCATGTGTTGAGTTTTTCGCATGTGTGTCGCATGCAGGTAGGCCCAGAAAGCTTTGGCTCGCACTCAACGAGACCACAACTGTTGTGGAAACAGGGAAATAGGATCCGGCATGAATCGGTGTTAATGATCGGCTCGGTGTTGTGAAAGGGATTTTCTGAGAGCTTGTTTTCCAGTGGCAGGAAGGGAAGTGCTGTCAGTCCATTGCAAGCAATCCCGCTGTCAGGAATCACGGCCACCACGCACAGAAACACGCCCCGGCTCCTCGCCACTTCCCCCGCCATGCGTAAACCTAACTCGGACAGTCTGAACAAGACAACCCCAAGGCGGTATCTACGAGAAATTGCAAAGGGGATGACTATGTTTTCAAAGGCGGCCTTTTTAAACAAGTTGCGAGTTTTCAAATTATTAGCAGATGTGTGTAAGGCAGGTTTTGGGATGCTAAATGGTACAGTACGTTTGATGAGGTGACAGCTTATTTGCATCAAAGTGATTTCAGAGTCAGATTAAAACAATTTTTTTAAATTATTAAAAAAGCATATAATCGTTAAAGATCAAAACTAAATGTGCAGCATTAATAATCACAAACTATTAGTGTTTTTACTTGAGCTAATTTTTAATTTGAAGCGCATGCGGGCACCGATTTAAACGCACATGCTGCATAGATTACTGTGGGGGGACTTCGGTTACAACCATCAAAAATACCATTTCAACATGTACAAAACGCATATTTAAAAACGAAAAAGCTCTTTATCGAATTATAACTTTGGTGGGCTTGATTTTCCCAGTGTAACCGTTGGGACTGTGTAATAGAATATCCATCACGCACAGAGGAGGGAGACGGTGAAAGTAAATCAAATTTGTCCCATGACAGGAAGACGCGTTGGTGGGCCCAAATGTCCCCGACCCACCGGAGAGGCCCCTCGCCTCCACCATCTTCAGCTGGGCCCCTATCTGATCTTCAGGAGCAACCAAAACATTTAGTTTCATTCATTCAATTTACGTAAAATCATCCTGAGATCATTTCACTTTTTCTTTTCTCAGAGTTTAGTGTTTGAGTTTAAATCCCGAACAGAGAAGGTTGAGGCCGGATCACGTTTATTGATTAATGGTTAAAGAAAAAGACTGAAACAAGAGAGTTCCAAAGTACTGGGTCAGTATCAGATTATGTAAATATTGTATTAGATACTACAACTGGTATTCTTGTTTAATTGATCAAGAATAGAAACGTTTTATAAAAACGATACGCACATGAAATTCCATTGGATATCTGGGCTATTTGTGCGTAAAATAAGAAAAATAGATAGTGCGCAAAATGTCACCGAGTGTGGTCTTATGCAGCCTGGCTGACCTGCGCCTGATGGATGCGCTAGAAGCAGCGGCCTGTGTGGGTCTTTTTCCTAACCTTAAAATCTCCTTCTTCCTCTCTTCTCTCTCTCTCTCTCTCTCTCTTGCCCTCCTCCCCCCCCCCCCCCCCCCTTCCCCCTCCAGTTAGTGACAGTCCATCCTTTTCCAGCGCCAAACTAGAAGAATGGAGCGCAATAAACAGGACTAATTTCCCAGCAGCAATCTCTCCACTAGTCAATGGCGTGGATAAACCGCATTTAGAACCTGAAGCAAAATACACACAGGTAAAAAACTAAAATGGACACCTTCTTTTTTTTTTGTCTTTTTTTTTTTTTAAACATAAAATGCAACATAACATTAGTGACCAGAGTAGGCCCACATCCAAATTTCTGGCAAGCTGTTTTAAAAATATATTTTTTTTTCTCTAACTGATCTGTTGAGTTCTTTATAATATTTTGATAATTGGCCTGGAAATACCACAGCATCAATGCGCCCTTTCTCTAGCTGACAAGGGTGCTTTTATTTGTGTAACAAAAAAATATAATTTATATATATATATATATATATAAATAATATTTTTTTGTTTACACTTCCTGTAGATGAAAGAGTTAGCAAACTAGTATGTAGTGTGTTTTGGGTTTCCTGGTGAATCCTGACATGGGCCTAATTAAGGGTCGGTTCCAGGGCTGTAATTCCGTGCAGGGTGTGAGCCAAGACATTGTGCATAGAAGGAACATCTACCACTGCAGGATTGGTCTTCATTAGGTTTATTGTGATAAAAGTAGCAGCTAATATTTTGTCTAAAACAACTGTTGTGCAGGTCTAAACTTTCGGAACATCAATTATTATTTTATGCAGAGTTTTGGAATTCTATGAATAGCCTAATTAAAAAGAATAGCAGGTTTTGGACAAAGGCACCGAACGTCACACTCCGAATTCTACGCATTCAGATTAATAAAAAAATAATTTAAGTTTTCTTCATTTTGAAGAACTCATCATGCGTATAAATAAATGTATGGTAGCCAAGTTCCTAAATCAAGTTGGCTTTTTTTGTCTCTAATTTTCTATCAACAACTAACTTTAGTAAACATTTTTTTAATGGGTTTTCCTTTTGTTTTGTTTTTGGAGTATAGTAAATATGGGCTATGATGACCCCATATGTGAGCGCGCATGCGTCTTGTTTTTACCGGTCTTGACAAGGCGTGCGATTCTTCTTACAGACAATAAGACAAACTATGTCATGCAGAATCATTTATTTTGCCACTTTATGACGGGGGCACATTTCCATGCTCGTTACGCAGAAAACTGGGCCGATGCTGGTGAGGTTAGCAGCGTGCAGACGTCCCAGCACAAAGTGGACACACTGACTGTCTGAGCAGTTAGAAAACCAAAGCGTACAAAAACAGAAGTGAGCCATTAAATGCAGAAAATAACAACTCTATAAATTACAGAGTTTATTGCAAGAATAACAAAGGATGGTGAAGCGAGTAAGGCTGCGGGGATTAGCCGTGGCTTTGTACAGGCAGCTACTGCAGCCTGCTCACACACATCTAATGTTAAAGAGATCTGGAGAGAGAGAAAGAGAAAGAGAGAGAGAGAGAGAGAGAGAGAGAGAGAGAGAGAGAGAGAGAGAGAGAGAGAGTGAGTGAGATATGTCATGCTTTTTTTTGAAAGTGGTAATTTTCTTAAAATTTCGTATCAATTTCCAGCTGAAGGCCCTCCTCAGATATTGTCCTTGAGGAGACTGTCAGTACAAAGCTCATTAAGAATGGGACACTGAACACGTCACGTGGGTCCCATCCACTCATTTGTGTACAAGGCCAGAGGCTTCGAGTCGTAACATGTGGCCTATAGGCGCTGTTCGGAGGGCAGATGCACCCATGGGACTTCTCAAGGTTTTCTCTGGAAGAAGAAGAGCATCATTAAATAGATTTAAGGTTCAGTCACGAGCTCAGTGCGCGCGGCGGCTCGGAAGGGATTCCGTTTATGTTTTGAAAACGTAACAACGTTAATCCGTTTGAGTTGGATTATTTGGATGAATGACGTCAATGTTTTTATTCATGATGACATTGTGGTTGTTCTTGTCATTCATAAAAAAACTATTCAAAAAAAGACATGAAAACATAAACCCCTGTATTAATATTAAAATGTGACGAACAAAAAAAAGAAAATATAATCAAAATAATTTATAAAGAAAGGGATTTAAAAACAAAGTTTTGTATGTTAGGTAGGATAATATATTTTATACATATACTGTATTAATATTAAATAAAACAATCACTAAGATATAGGGAAGTTTTAAGGATATATAAGTGTATCACTTCAGGGGTGGACAAAATAATAGGTAATCCTAAACAAATGAGGCAATTGATACAAAAGCCATACACCCTTTGTAAACATTTTAATGTAGTTGAAATTGTGTCTGATAGGTGTTGATTTAACTCTGTGGTCATTGCTGGTTTGTCTAGGGATTGCATTACCGGTCTTTCCTGTTATTTTGTACATGTGTGTAGTTGTAAAGTATACAGCATGTGTATACTGTAGTTGTGTGTGTTATGGTGGTATTATTATAGTTTCTTAAACATTTTTCCGGTTGATTTAAATGACAAAAAAACATTTTTAAACACAGTTTAATGCTGTTTAACTTTTTGTGACATAAGCTTCAGTTTTGTTGAGCTGAGTCCACACACACACACACACACACACACACACACACACACACACACACACACACACACACACACACACAGTCACCCAACACAGACCCACAGACACCCACAAGCTCATTCGTGAACACACACATTACTAGCCGTCTCTCCATGGTCAAGGTTTAAAAGCACCACAAATTTCAGCCTGTAGTATCATTTCTATATCTATTTTTTTTTTAAAGCACAAAAATAGGTCAAAGAAACTGAAAAGATTTCACTTTTAGAAATAATTCTTGGTAGTCACAGACCACCCAGCAACAGATATTCAGCCTCCCTGTTGAAATGCTTTGGTGAATTCCTCAAGTTAAGTCCTTTCGCTGTGCCAGAAAAGCAAAGCCCATTCATGCTCCGAACCCTCAACTCATTATCTATCATATTTCTCCTCTTCCTGCCCTTTCACTCTCAATCTCTCACAACATCTGTTTTGTGGCGCCCCCCCCCAACCACCCGTCTCCCATCGTCTGACGTGTATCAACGCCGCCGGAGTAAACGTCCACTTTTTGGTAGAAAACAAGTCCCAAAGACAGACGGGCAATCATGCATGCATGTATGGTTTTTATCCATGTTTAATATGTTCCAGGGGCATGAGAGCGCATAATTGATCATTCATACTTTCATCAAAATTGGGAAAATGGGTTTTTTATGTGGTGGCTGTGAAGTTAGAATTAAAGTTTCTGCTTTTTATAATTCAATCACTTCTTCTTTCACTTTCTCCTACAGCTTTTTCCCATTATAACTCAGCTGCTTGTGTGTGTCTACCTGGGTTAGGGGTCACCAAATAATGTAGCTTAACATTGAGTCTTGCTTCTCAATCCTCTATCAAGTGACTAGTTTTTGTGGCAAGAAAACATCCTTTTTTTCAAATCTGAGGAAAACCACAGCATGAAAGTCAGTAACCATTTCTACAGAGAGCAGGGGGCCCAAAAAAAGAAGTTATCAATGACCTTTCAGACGTCTAACGCCAGTGTTTCCTCTCTTTTGTTCCCAGACGCCGAATGGATTGCCCACAGTGAACAGCTATGTCACAGCACCCAGCATCCCTCCCTACCACCATCACACCACCCAAGTGTCACCCTACATGGGGTACAGCGCCACCACGTCGGCCTATGTGACCGGTCCCACATGGCTGCCGGCCAATGGCAGTGCTCTATCTCCCCACAACTGTGACATCACCACCCCTCTGGCCTTCAAGAGCATGACGCCATCCACCCAGTCACTGCCTCGGCGCTGTGAAGTCAGACTGATGGGAGAGACGGTGAGGGAGTGAGTGAGGGAGAGGACATGAGACACCAAGTCAGTCCCCCCCGGCTTTATTTCATTCCCGCTGCTTCCTTTCCATGAAGCACTCGGCCCCAGGACCCATATTTCTGCCCCTCCTCCTCTCTGCTCCACAGTCAGACCAAAGACAAACAAGGAATAAACAGTCATTTTTTTCCCCCTACAAACTTTGTTGTCTGAAAGAACTTGCAGGACAGACAGGTGTACTGAAGGACTGATGTATGACTGCTCCTCCATCCATCAACACAATTCCTCTCAGATCTTTTACTGCACATTTCTGTCTTTGGGCAAAATGGGGTAATGTATAACTTCATGAGTAAGCAATCAAAGAGGGGAACACTTTGCATTAGTTTTTCAGGGTGCTTAATAATTGCCATTGTTTTTTTTGTAATGTTTGTATGCTTTTTTTATGTTATGTTTTGATAAAAGTAACTGTTTTATGGAGCATTGTTTTCCCACTTCTCTTAAAATGTAGCCTATGCAAAAGCTCCAGTGAGAAGTTTATTTATTTAGATTAAGGTACGTTGAATGAAGTGCAATTCGCCTTGACAGACAGCCTGGGAATCTCCAAGCACGTTTAGACAAAATTGGCATTGGTCTTATGTTGGAGTCTAGAGCATTAACAATTGACAAATGTTGCACAATGAAATTGAATGTATCTTATTAAATTGTTTGGCTGTCATTGGTCTTCATGGAGTTTGCCGGTTGTTTTGGGGAATCCTAAACCTTTTTTACTCTGAGAACAGAAGCGGCATAACATATTTATCCTCCCTCTCCCTTTCGGTCAGTGTAGCTAACTTCAGGTAAATCCGGGGTATTGTAGCCTGCCGGCCTGTTTTATATGAGCAGTACAAAAAACTATGTGCACACTTATACAAGGCCTGTTTTTTCTATTACCAAGCGTCACGGCTCACTAGGAAAGTTCATCAGAAATGCTTCAAGCACACACACAAGCCTCGTCCCCACATAAAGCAATTCTTTTCAAATTGTTTTAGTCATTCAAAAAAAAACTTACGTTGTTACACTTAATATGGCCCTTTCTATATTCATAAACATATTAAGGAATACATGGTTTAAAGAAACTAAATTCATATGTATATAAAGTCCTACAAAAATATAGATATTGATAGATAAAACAGATATTTTGCACTATTTCCTCAAATTAATTCAGACTGAATATTTTTTGTTGAAAAGAAAGTTATAAAAATATAAAATGCAGTATTACAGAAATAGAGATACTTTCTAATCTCACAGTTTATTCTTTTGAATTTAAAAGGAAAAGGCTGCTTTGAGGGATTATAAGGGAGTGGTATAATTTTGAAAGCCCTACTATCCTCTGTAAATAATCGCAAAGGTCTGATCTCATGCACCAACATTTTCAATCATATTTTTCAGTTGGATTTAGTTGTGTGTAAAACACAGTAAATGAGAACATCACTTGCATTAAAATTCGAGATCTGTGGGCCGAAGACTCCCAGACTCCCGGGGTGAGGTGGAGTCCATCTGCATTCAGAGAGCCACAAAAAGGCTCATTGGCCCGCGGTCTCCAGGGTCATCAGTCATGTAACCTAAACACGAACCTGCAGCAGCCACAAACAGGACCGACTTTACGTGTTCATTAAAAAAAGAAAAGCACACAGCCCAGTTGACAAATGACATGTTTGGAAAATTATGCAAAAATACTTTCTCAAAGTTTGGGGGGGAGAAAGTGTAGTGTAATAAATTATGAGAGCGTCTGGCGAGCCCTGTCTAGCCCTGCAGTCAAAACCAGAGAGTTAAACAAACTGGGCTCAGTCATGGAGATGCAGCTATATATTAATAACTTGATAATATTGCTCACCTGCTCTTTTACATAGCATTACGTGCTGCTGAGGGTGGTTGCTTTAGTTATGGCCCTGTGTTTCCATTCCTCCTGTGTTACAGCGTAAACAAACAGCCCCTCCATGTGACAGTGTCAACAGTGGTCCCCATGCAGGAGCTGATTTGACTTGGAAAGCACTCTTCCCCGCATGCAGTGGTCACGGACCGTTGCTCAGGGATCCTAGTGTTTCTTTGACCGTATGTGAACCACATCACAGGGACGTGATGATCATACACTCGCTGTACCAGCCAGGCCTCACGGCCACCCCTTTACCATCCACCATACATCACGTACAGTAAATGATGGTTGACTCTCTGAGTGGAATGAAAAAGTCGTTACATGCTGCCTCTTTTTTTTTGTTTTTTACCTCAGCGTACACACAACAAGGCCAAACAACTTTTCCTTTCAACTAGGCTACAAGAACTGAGCACGGTCTTGTTAGTCTCCTCTGACTCATGCAACAAAATTAAAATGTGGTTGTCTTAATTGACACCAGTATTTAAAAAAATAGGAACAGTGTGTTTTCTAGACAGGAGGAATAGCTTCTCGAGAGTCTAATAATCCCTGTTCTTGTAGCCTAATGTTGGTCGGCTTTATGGAGGCGAGGGTCTAAAAGGCGTAGCTTTAAAAATAGGGGCAGACACGTGTTTATAATAATCATGTCGAGTCTAACTCAGTGTCATATGGTTATCTTTACTTTTTCACATGCAATCAGAAACAAGACAGCCATTTGCAAAGTAACACAGAGCAGAGTACTGCTTCGTCCGTGTTCCTGCTCAATGAACATTTCTAAAAGAAGCTGACAAGTGCCAGAATGTTTTCTTAATGCCTTAAAACAGCAACATTGAGCACACAGGTGAGTAAAACCTCTTAAAAAGAAAAATCTGGGCTCGGAAAATCACAACATGTCTGGTTCCGTGTCTTTGGTATGTATGCATGCGTATCCAATCACACTGACATGAAACACTGCTTTTTACATTATATATAGTATTAATCATTAACCACATTGGGAAGGACAGGTACGGCCATGTCCAAATTGCAGGCTTGTCAAAATGGAACCATTGAAATTGAAATGTTACTGGTGAGGATAAGGAGCATTTGAGTGGAAAGGGTGTAAAAAAAAAAAAATAATGAAGAGAAGGGGGACTTTTCTACGGAAGATTTATGATCAGCGCGGTGTGCGGGGAATTCAGGTGAAGGGTGGCTCTGTTGCTTAGCTACCACCAATACATGCAGCACATGTTGCAAGCTGTCAAGTCTGAAACAAACATACACATTCAGCACTCCATTACAAAAAGAACAGGTTAAGCGCTTACAATTCCATCAGTCTGCAAGCCGCAGTTGTTAGTCAATCACCACAGGCCCCTGGGCAAAAAACCAGGAGCCGATCCATTTTGGCAGAGAAAAACTCCCACATTAATGTTGACTGTCAAATGCCAACGTGGCTCTGTATAAGCTACTACCAGATGAGGTTAAGATGAGTCTATAAGAACAGCCACTGCCCCAAAGGCTGTGCAACAGGTGTGTGTGTGTTTGCATGTGCGTGCATATTTGTGTAAGAGATAGACCGGCAGGGGGAAAGAATGTGTGCGGTAACCCCCCCCCCCAAATCCTGTAGCCACATTTGCATTTCTTGAGCTTGTTGTTTTAGCTTGCACTAAAGCTATGCTCAGTCACCGACTCCCCCGCCACTGAGAGAGAGAAAAGACTGACACTCGATTGGCTAATACAACTTCTACAGCTGACAGGTTCTCAAACAACTAAGTGCTCAGAGGAGAGGGGAGAGGGGAGAGAAAGACGAGGAGGAGGATGAAGAAGTGGTTAAGTGAAGGAAATTGATACTCTCCCAGTGAGAGACAGAACATAGGTGCGCGCGCGCACACACACACACACACACACACACACACACACACACACACACACGCGCGCACACACACACACACACACACACACACACACACACACACAGTTTAAAAAGATTTTTTTTGTTTTATTTGTTACCAATTCATGTCCGTAGAATTTCACAGGTGCCAATATTCTACATTGAGTTACATGTCAAACTATCACAATTTCTTACCAATAAAAGATTTCATATGAGTCCAATTTAAAAGAAGGTACCTGTATACAGAAATAGAAGTCATGCAAAAAGATAATGATTAATAATTCTAGTTAAGAATTATTGAGCACGATTGCGGCTGCTTGTTTGAGACATACAGTAAGGCTCGGTACTACGGGTGTGATCGCACAATATATTTGCGATCATGTATACATGTTGTATTTGAAGATATGTATATACCAAGTGTGTATGTGTGTATGTGTGTCCACACTCCTCTGCTGTAGTTGCTTTGCTTGCATTGCAGCTGACCTCAAAAGCTGCATCGTAACAAGCAGATTGCATGACTATTCTTCTTCTTCTTATTATTATTATTATATCATGTAAAATTGTCCTTTTAAAAACATACCTTCACTCAATTCTGGGTGTTTTATTTCATTTCAAACTTAACATTAAAGCCACTGAAATTTGTCAAATATTTAACACAATAACATTTTATGACCAAATAAGCAACTTCATGAAAAAAAAACATTCCTAGTTATTTTTCTTTACGAGTTTAACTCAAAAAGTCACATCATTTACTTCATCAGGACTGTGTGGGTGTGGTGTGCTCAGATTTGATTGACAGCACTACCAACATAAGCAAATACCCCCACAACCGTTTCCAACTGAGCACCGCCCATTTCTAACCAGTGAGAGGATCACAGAAAAAAAATAACACACAATGCATTAATCTCTCATGTGAAATAACCCAAACTGTTCTAAATTTGGCGAAACCTATTGTGTTCATGCAGGAACCCATTACTCATAGTAAAGAGCCGATAGCAAAAAAAGGTTTTCAGAGCCTTTAGAGCCTACTGAGAAACCCACTGTTAAAAACATGTTTTCTATTAGAAAATGATTTGTCAGTTTTCAAACATTACAGCTGCTTTGAATTCCTGAGAAAATAACTTGGGTGAAGATGTAGTTTTCCTTAGAAAGCTGCATTGTTAGATATATTGTAATTCCTGTATTTTTTGGGGATTATTTTTTCCCCCCTTTATTTGAACGTGACAGTGGATAGACAGGAAAGGTGGGAGAGAGATGGGGGATGACACGCAGCAAAGGGCCATGGGTTGGACTCAAACCTGGGCTGCTGTAGAAGACTCAGCCTACATGGGGTGCTTGCTCTTACTAGGTGAGCTAGAGGTCGCCCCCCCCCGATATATTGTAATTCTGATTTGGTATTTTGCATAGCTGTACTGTGATTCAAAGTATAAAAGGAAAATAAACAAACAAACTAATTTGGTCTGAGGTTACTGGAGTCAGTTAACGATATTGGGCCATGAGGCAGAATCTATAAGGCACTCTCTTGGGTTTCCTTTCTGTGATTTCTTTGTTACCAGTTCCTCTGTAGCCATCCAGACACATATTCATAGACCAGCAGCATCACTGCTCCACCTGTAACCAAATAGAAGAGAGACGCTGTGAATCAACCCGTATTTTCCTTCCGTGAATAAGTAGCATGAGCTACCCAACAAACAGGAACTGAGTTTTAGTGTCACATGTGGCCTTTCTGCGAAACACACAGGAAAATACTGTATTATAAACAGTTTGGTAGGCAGGTGTTCTAGCTCACAACACGTCCATTCAAATTGCATAGATAAAAACAACAAACATGGATTTTTTGCTCCAGACATTAAATGATAGATTTCAGATTTTTTACCACTTTCAATATTATTCAAACAAAAATATCTAGCTCAAACAACCCTTTTTGTCTGCTGTAACTGGCAATAAATCATTATAACAAACACTTTTTTGTTACCTGGTCCAAGCCTCATTATCTTGGGTACCAACCCCTTGTATAGTGCCAAGTACCTAGAGAAGAAATTACAAGGTTAAAAATGTGCAAATACAAAATATCAAAACTCAGAATATGTAAATCCAGTCAAGAGCAGACTACTTGTATCCATCTATGCCTTTAGTGTGTGTGTCTGTGTGTGTGTGTGTGTGTACTGGCTGGAGTGTGGCCCTGAGGTCTTGCCTGTCAGGCAGCCAAGCAGACAGACAGTGTCTCACCCCGTCAGGTACAGAGTTGGTGTCTAACGGCCAGCGCTGGCGATTACCTGCCCCTTAATGCATTCAAGGTGATCAGTGGCTGCCTGCCTCCGCCTCGTGCTCGCTGTCCCGCTCCCCGCCCCCGCCACTGATGGCGTTAATAAGGCTCGACCCACTTCCTCCCTGGCCCTCTGTCTGATTAGATTGACCCGTGGAGCGCCGCGCGGCTCGTTAGGGTCTGCTTAACGACGTCTCCCATAGGGACCACTAATTAGCTGGGACTGTGTTGCGTTAGAGCAGGGGACTGGTTGTGGCGGTGGGGGCACCATCCACGCACCCCTGCAACGACAATATTTCAGTGCCGTTCCTGCAGTAGCCCCCGAGGCTCCTGCGTCCACTAACTACAAACATCTCGCTGGCCCTTGTCTAGCGGAGCTGCATGGGGGAAAGTGGAAAGCCTAGGGCAGTTGCTAACATAACATACATCTTTTCCTTGAAGCTTCTATTTAAAAATGCCATTCTCCGAGCCTTGAAAATATTTTAACATTTACTGTACATCTGACAGACTTCAGAAATGTCTGAACACACACTTGGTGAACACAGCCCGGAATGTAACGTCACCATTTGGTTTCCATTCATGGGATCACAGCTTTGCAACAAGCTATTCAGGCCCTTCCCCTACAGTTATTGCAGGAAACTCACACCGCACAATCAAACCCTGCTAACTTGTAGCTGCAGCTGGTACATTTGTCTTTTCTGACAGCCAGTTTGGCAGATAACCATCTATCAATTGCTAACCAAGCAGAAAAAGTGCCTCATTAATTCTTCCTTGTTCATACCCTTCCTCCCGGTACACCAGTGCCATGGACTGGAAGCAGGTGCGGTACTTGATCTCTCCCGGCACAGGCTGGGGGCCTTGGATGCGGCTCTTGGCTACGTCAAAGGGAATGTTGACGCAGGAGGAGATGGTCCCAGACACGAGGCCAATAGCAAACTTCCTCATGAACTCCAGGGTAGGGTCCTGGTAAAGAAGAGGAAATACAGGAATAAAATAACGTAAAATGGAAAAAAAAGGCATCTTTCCAGGGAAACCAGCATCATTTCACTGGAAAGATTTCTAGAGTAAGCACCAGGTGTTTAATATCACTGAACAAAACATGAGTAGTAAATAAAGGATGTGGCAACAGAGAGAAAATAATGTCATGGAGTTGTAGTCTTCTTTCTACATGGAGTTAAAATAAATGGTCAGGTATTATGTGTTTGCATATGTGAGGGAGAGCATGAGGGGCTTGTGCATATGATTGCAAAGCTGGCAATAAAGCCCTGATCATTTTATGGTAGCGGGGGGCAGATTAGTGCTTCCTGACTGTGGTGCAGCGTTTTGATTGGCTGAACAGGAGCACATGTTCTTTGGAGAGCCAAGACAGAGAATTTATAAACAGGGTGCATGCAGCCAGACTGGGAAGGCATATGGGGACAATTTGGGTAATTGGGCTGTGACTCGGCACAGGGGTATTACTGTACCAAAGAAGCCCAGACTCTGAGAGCTCTGACAGCTAATTGGCCGGGATATTTTTACAAATGACAGCAGCCTCTCTGGTCCAGGCCTTTCTCAAGCGGCTGGACACCCTGAGAGCCGAGGTAAATGAACAGCTAATCCCACTTCTTTTTTTCTTTTTTTTTAAGCGGGATGTGGGGAAGGGGGTAACATCCCGTCAGCCTAAGTACACCCATCAACCAACTTCCTAACAGCCTAAAGCTAACATCACCTTCCACATTGACTTGTGAATGATGGCAGTGTGCTATCTGCCTCCTCTGTACTAATAACGTAGAGAGAGATATAAGAGAAGCCCGAGCTTGGCCAGCTAAATTTGACTATGGACATCTTGAAGTTGCAAGCTGATGGCTCAGGCTGCTGACAAAAAGGCTTTGGAGAAACACCACTATCAGCTCAGCCTGTAAGCTGCCAGAGGCTACAATATTTATCCCTTTCTGCCTCAACAATAGTAATGGTTAGCCTTTCACAAACCAGATCATTCCATCAACATACACACCGATGGATCCTTCCCAAAAGAGACGGCCACAATCTAAGACAAGAGCTATTTGGGTCATCCAGCCACATAATTATCATTCAGAGGATGACCACTTGCTTCTCTGTACAACATGCGTCACTGGAAAAATGTTGAAAATATAGCAGAGCTTGGCCTCCCACTGTAACTTTCTCTTGAAAATAGTACTGTTGTCTGCTTCCAATTAGTTCATTGGAGTTAATCTAATGCTCCGGTTTGTACATGTGGAAGTGGCGTATGGTAACGTTTCCATTAAACAAAATTAACTTTTGTTTGGGCCATCAGGCGCTGCCGGATGTGTAATCTGAAACTTTGAGGATGTTATGACGAGCAAACAAACGAGGCATTAGGGGGGCTGATCTTACAAGCTCCTTTCTGATTTTTGCTTCCTTCTTGCCATGGCAGTCAGGGTCACTAATCATACTGTCAAACACTTGCAATTCCCCACTGGCGAGATGACTGAGACACATGCATATCATATAACCTACAGTTTGCATAAATTAGGTGTAGTCAAGGTAACAAACACCAAAGCAAAGCTGAAGTGGTGTGTCTGTCACTTGGCTTGGGTTGCACTTGTCCTAAAAACAAAACACAAGACTGGAGGTCTGAATGTGATCATAGATGGTGATTGGCATATTACCGGGCTGGTAGGAATAGCATCCTTGACATTGAAGTAGAAGCCAAAGTAGATCATGTTGAAAACTCCATGGCGTCCCAGTGTCGATGTTAGTCCTTTATTAAGGCCCCTGAATCCAAATCCCTCTGACTTAATTATGTGTCTTGCTTGAGCGAATGAAGAGGGTTGCTGTATTGGAGAGAGTGAATTTAAAAGACAGACATGTCACATGCAGGCTAAAAACCACTGGGCATCTAAGGAAACAAATTACAGGATTTTTTTTCTATCAACCTCTGTAAAGGAGTCTCTGTTGGCCTGGAGACTGACTTTCACCACTTCAAAAGGATTGACGACAACAGCCTCAGTCAAGCCTGCACCGAGCCCAGCTACAGACAGTGCCTGGAGGTGAGATGGGCATGATTTAGGAGTGAGAATGGGCAAAATAATATTTGGGTAGAGACAGGGCAGACTAGACAAACAGAAGTGCCTAACAGTGAATCCCAGTTTGGTTTTGAGAAAGTTGTTTCCAGAGTGTTTTTGTCTCGTCTAAAATAGAATTGTTTTAATTGTTTCTGTCACGCCTCTAATTATTGCCATTTGACAAATGTTTGAAGACACAAGACACCTGTATTTGTTAATATTTAAAAAAATGTTGGATGACAGCCAGGAGGAAGAGGTGAACAAAAGGAGAGAAAATAGCAATGTGCGCAAAGTAGCAAGCTGGTTAAGATTCATTTAAAAAAAATGGTACAACATTTTTTCAAGTGGAAAAAATGATAATAACCCAAGCACTTTATGTTGTGCCACCAGAAGAGGTAACAAGTATACTACCTATTTTCAAATGTACGTAATGTACAAC
This sequence comes from Etheostoma cragini, assembly GCF_013103735.1. Classification (NCBI taxonomy): domain Eukaryota; kingdom Metazoa; phylum Chordata; class Actinopteri; order Perciformes; family Percidae; genus Etheostoma; species Etheostoma cragini. The sequence goes on from NC_048426.1 coordinate 7,157,943, forward strand.
CCTGACAACATTGCATCAATTTGCATGGGGCAGTCCATGACTGCATGAGAGTGTACGTGGATGCATGCTCACAGAGAAGCGTAATGGCAACATGTCAAGAACGTGTCTGTAGGTCATTACTCTTCCTGCCTCTTAATCCTGCTGTCAGGGCCCGGGGACTCATCCTCTCAGACATGCCTCCCAATGTTTACACAGCCAGCCAGCCAGCCAGCCAGCCACGTTTTAATTCCTTATTTGTATTATTACAGTGTGTGTCCTCATTAATCAGAGTGAAGGCATTCAGCTGTGCCACGCTAAATAGGAAAGAAAAAAAGTCATTCAGAACCAATCTGTTATTTACTTGCACTGATGATCTGATGTGATTACAGTACTTGATACGTGAGGGCCTCTGGGGGAAATAGAGTTGGAGGCACTCAAGGAAGAGGAAGAGATAGAGAAAGAAGGGGACAGCATGATGGATGGGACAGGTAAACATTTCTCCACCAATGGCTGTATAAACAAGACGAGGATATGCCCCATGACAGGGTTGCCTCCATGTTGAGTCACAGGTAAACCATCCATCACACCTGACACTTGGCTGCCACCTGAATAGGTGGGGTTGTGAGGACCACACCCCACTAACGAAGATCTGTCTAACTTGAACCTCTGACTCAATATAACAGAAGTCTGAATGGTTAAGAGGGATTAATACCACTTGTAAATGATTGGTCTGCAGAATTAGCAACCACCAAGCAAACATTTAGTGAAGTGTTTTTAGGATTTCAAATGAAACAATGACTTAAAGGTTTACGTGATGAATTGTTTTGGTTGTTCTCCTCCGTCTTCACTTAACTTTTAGCAGGGGTGTCAGATTGGGGGTAAATAGTGGACTGAGTACCCAGGGCCCTCATGTGACGAAGACCCCAAAAGATGCTAGAATGAATAGCTGTGGATGCGGGGAGGGGGCCATAGAAAATTCCTTTCTACAGGGCCCAGAATTTTGTGCTACGCCTTTGACCTTGAGTATTAATTATTTGTAATTGTAAAATCCCTCAGGTTAAAGTCGGCAGACCCAGTACACACCAAGCCTGATTTTAATGTTAAACTGGTCACCCTTTACTGATTTCAGAATTGGGCCAAATAGGTGCCAGATCGGTTGTCGTTTGACTTGCAGTGCGAGGAGGGTCACTATACAAATGAATTGCCTGAAGGATCCATGATCTGGCTGTCAGATGATTGGTTGGCATTCCAAAAGTAGTTACCATAAAAGTTACAGGTTCCGGCCATGCAGAAAAAGAAGATTAAAAAGAATAGTGTGACTTAATGCAATGTACAAGATTTAAAAAACCACACTGTGTGTGCCCTATTTCAAACCAGCACTTAAATCTAGGTCATTGTTTCCTTTCAAATCCAATATGACGGAATAAAGAAAAGGAATAAATGAAAACAGTCACGATACTTATAGTACCGACTACACTCCCCCCAGTAACAATTGTATTTGTGTTAGCTGGAAATGTTTTGAGGAAGATTACATTTGCCCATGCTAATCACTATACATTTGCTCACACTTTGAGCCCATAAAATCAAAACAAAGCCCCGCTGAAAAAAAAGGCTCCTGCCAAGCTGCCAGTTCCACTGACTTTTCATAACCCTTTTTTTCATGTGTTCCGACTGGTCCAATTTGGGGATTATTAAGTTACTCTGACTGCAGTTTGTGTGATTGTTTTAGCTCCTACTTCACGACAAGGTCTTTTCCTTTTTCCGAATAGCGACCTAGTAACGCCCCTAGAGCATGCCATCTGAAAAAGCCATGCCGTCTGTGTTAGCAAAACATACTTGAATAACTTGACTACGTGAATTACTACGAGAATGGACAGAATGCGAAACCCTGAAAAGTGGACTGATGCGGAGGTGCAGGCGCTGCTGGCCACGTATGCGACCAAGGAGGTGCAGAGGGACCTGAAGGGATCCACAAGAAACATTAAAATCTTCAGGAAAATCTCCAGTGAGCTAGCACAAATGGGGGTTTGTATGTGGCATTAAAGTCAAGTGACAACGCTATGAGACCAGTGCCGTGCTTGCGTCACTCCCTTACCCCTCCTACCAGTTCCTATAGCCACTTGGTCAGCGGGAATGCAAATGATTAAATCGGTTTTGGGGGAGAGTAGTTAGAACTGTTTAGAGATGGACTGTTCCTATAACAACGTTCCCGTAACTACTTGGTCGGAAAGCAGCTATAGTGGTAGAAACCAAAGTTTTCCTCTGGCAGCCACACTTCATACATCTCATTCGTAAAAGTGAAACTGGATTTTTCAGGTTTTGTTTAAGAACTAAGAAAACCTAATTCAAAAATCACATTGACATTTGTCATTATGAATATTACTACAACTACAAGCTTTCAGCATTAATTGTCCTTTACATTGTTATTTGGTCTACTCCATTTGGTAAGATTTTCCTTTTTAATACTTTGCAATGCAAGATTGTACTTATCATTTGTTCATTGAAGATGGTTCATGGACTGTAAATTACCTTTATTTATTTACATCTTTTTTTAGTTACCCGGTATTTGAATGTGTTAGTTGGCCATCAAGGTTACGTCCATATGTGTTTAACACCTGATCCTCACTTGAGGTTTACTTTTTTTACCCTCCCCAATGTGTTATGACCTTCTGTTTAGTCAGTAAAGCTGCCACTTTGCCAATATACCACAGTAGTAATCCCTCAAAACCATGACCATGGCAACATAACGGCGTGAATATTTTCTAGGCAACAGTAGAAACAATAAGCTTGGGTTAGGGTCAGCAGATGAGTAGCCACGAAAAAAAAAAAAAAAAGTAAAATGTGCAGTAAATTGCGCATTACTGGAATTTGTACTTGAAATAGTACCATTAACTTGTATAACACCTTTAAAAACAATAGTTTATCAAGTCCTTTGACAGTGGAAATAAAGGATATACACATTAATCCACATATACTCTGTATAAACATCGAACCAACACACATACTAATAAATACACAACATTGTAATAGTGAAAAAGGAAAGATGCGGCAGCTCTCAAAGGACAGAATGACAATGAGAAAGACAATAAAAGGATGGCGTCCCATCAAAGCAACTCTATAAAAGTGTGTTTTAAGAAGTGATTTAAAAAAAGTCACTGACTATGTAACTATGCATTGACAGAAAAATGTACTTATTTGACCAGTAAATTATTTTTGGCATTTGTCTTTGTTTTACCAGCGTTTGGCCGTTTTGACACTGGGTCTAATGCACTTCCTGGTCCTGTTCGTGTTTATTTTTCAGGTGAGAGTGTATTCAGGTGTTTCTGTGTGCAAAGACTCACCAAACCAGGAGACAAAGGGGTCAAATTCAGCAACTTCTTGTATTGCTCAAATGTGAAAAACTGCAGAGGGAAGATTAGGATAAACAAGCTGTCAGAGAGTCAAAGTGTACACACACACCCACCCCCACCCATACACACATACACACCTTAAAAACACTCACAGGAGGAAAGGGGAACTTGGGTGAGCATTGTATCAACTCAATTTGCTCGTGAAAATGAAGCCGTACTATAAATCTTGGACCACAATCTGTGTTGAAAGAGAGCGCTCTAATGCACACTCTGAAAAGGAGACACATCCACTGGTTTGTTTATCTGAGGAAAGGGTAAAACGCCAGCGGAGGCGTTTTAATCGAAGCTCTAATTTGCTTTAATCCTTCGACCCAGACATTTCTCACCATCAACCAGCTTTGTTCGCTGTGTGAGCGAATTACCACATCTTCTCAGTGTGAGTGCTTATTTTTAAAGTTCACACATCCTTGTCTGCAGTATCTCATTACAGGGCAGCTCCATCCTACATACATACTGTATTTGAAAAGATGGAGGCTCAGAGAAAGACTTCCTGTGAATGCTTGTAAGTCAATATTTAGCAGGCCAACAGAACAAATAGGAGGCAGACATGACGGCGGACATCAGGTGTTTAATCAACATGTGTGTACCATATTAGAGCCAGTGCGGTTGGAGTGTGTTTATATGGCAACAGATCAGTTCCAGGTAAAACAGCCTGAGCATTGCATCATAGCGCTAGAAGCATTAACTGGTTTTCTATGAATCCACATTCATATCCTTATCTCACCTTGACTGCTCTCTTTGGTGTCTCTGCCAGAATCGGAGGCAGGATCCCTTTGTAGAAGCCAAAGACTCTGGAGAGAGAAAATATAAAATGTTACACATAGTTATTCTTATCATCATCATCATCATCATCATCATCATCATCATCATCAGGTGGTGGTTACTGTTCCAAGCCCAACCTAAAATTAAATAATAAACAGAATGTAGTCATGAACTGAACATTAGCTAACAGAACTTCTAAGTTCTAAGCTGAGAAGATTTGCTGCTTCTTTGTCATTTGTGATATTAAACTGAATATCTTTTGGGTCAGACAAAACAAGCTGATGTCATCTTTTTCTGACATTTTATTGTCATAATGTATAATAAATAATAAGTTACAGTCCTTAATGTGGTTTCATTATTCAGAACGTGAGCCTTATAGAAGTAAATGTTTTTGCATTTTTATCCCATTCACTAAATACATTACACTTTACATCACAGCTACCGTAACATTTAGAAAACCATGCTAGTGGCATGTCAAGGCAGCCATCCATTTCCTTTCATATTGGTAACATGTTGAAATCAATTAGCAGACTTGTGACGTCCATATGAACATGGAACATTATTTCTGTGAGGTTAACATTATCACTTGGAGGTCGTGTTGTGCAGTCAAGTTAATCTACACTTAAACCAAAATATCATGCAATCAAAACATCTGTTACAGCATTGCATTAAAGGGTCACTTCAGCATTATGATAACTATGCAGAGAAACTCTGTTGCCTGTTTATTAAGTATCCTGTACACATACAAGTCTAGTACAACAGCCCTGCAATAAATCCCAACTTCATGAAGGGTATAATGCTAAAATCTTTGATAATACTGAATATGGACTGCAGGAATAAGAACCTAGCTCCGAAAATGGATACGAAGTATATTGGTACCGTGGTGGCATCATGACTACCAAGATATATTTTCAAACCACAAAACCCTGGCACACATACAAGGTTGCTAGGAATCTGCGGAGGAAATGATTTAAGAGTTTATTTCAACCCTTGATATACTGGATGTTTCAAAAGACGGTAGCTGTATAATTTTAGTCAATATGGTAGTTTGCCTTTGCTCAATCATACATCCAGTCATGATTTAAAGTGTACTTAGAGAGAGTAAAAATAATAAAAATGACAGTGAGTTATGTATAGAGAGATGTATGCCTACATTTTACACAGACTGCATTTTGTAAGCAATCCATTACATATAGTATATTTAGAGAGTAAATGGTCAGTCTGGTTAGATTTGTGTTAAGTCCCTTTTTACACACTTAAAACAGACAGAAATGCAATTGTAAATTTCTGAAAAGCACACAGATGTCTTACTGATCTCTCTCTAGAGTTAAAATATACAATGTATCTTGAAAGAAATTAAGTTATCAATCTAATACTAAAATATTTTAAACCTACATTTATTCTCTATCACAAAATCTGGGAATTTAATTAATTTCCCCCTAACACCTTGTCTTGAATGTATATCTGTGTAAGAGGATAGTAGTAGTAGTAGTTGTAGTAGTAGTAGTATTAGTAGTAGTAGTAAGTGCAAAGAAGGAAAAAAGCATATACATTTGCATTTCCCTCACTCCTCAATTAAGTAAAAACAAGAGTGGAAGGATTCATTTATTTGACCTTATGTCAGACAGATGATGTTGGACAAGTTTTATCAATCAAGCAAAATTATACAGGTACTTTATTGATTTTCAAATAGTTTCTGTGCAAACCTATTGTCAAAACCATTGTTCTCAACCCCACCTATCTATGACATTAATGGGCAACAATGAACTGTCTGAAGCACAGCACACCTGACGCATCAGATACCAGTGAATCATTACCTGTTGATAGTGTAAACAACATTATCTTCTTACATTTTGGAACATAATAAAAATGTTCCAAGGCACTGTAGGGTTCAATTAAATAGCATCCTTGTGCATTCAACCACGCCGTGGGAATGAGTCTGGGCTAGGGTTGATATTCCGATTCTGCTTACCAATTCCAATTCATTGAGGGTAAGAAAAAAAAAAAAAAAAAGGTCAAATGCTTATTTCACAGAAAAACTGTTCAGAAAAAGTTTTAGCAATTTATGTTCATTCATACTCACAATTACCTTCACACAGTTTATGGAACCTGAACAATAATTTCATACAGTTTAATTTGGTTGGCATTTTTAAATAATCTTAATTTATTTTATGTTCACTGTATTCTAAAGTAACACTGAAACCTACCAAATTGACATAGGATCCACATACATTGGGCCGGTAAATACAAGCAGCAAGGTGCCCAATTGGACCAATGCTTGAAAGCAGGCTTGTTGACTTCATAGATAAAAGGTGACTCAATATAAACCATACAAGTTAAACGCAAAAAAATATTCATTGCATCTTCGAGAAAAAAACGTACATTCATTTTTGATGACTGATGTTGTAAGAGTTTAGTTTAGTGGTAGGGCCTACTGTGTGTGTAGCAAGTGTGTGGTTGAGCAAGAGCGAGAAAGATGAGAGCGCTGAGGGAGCAGGGAACCTAACCACCATGTTAGCAATCAACAAACCGGTTGCTTTGCCAGCATTTACAACATTTGACATGTCACCAGTTGTCACAAGCTGTTCAGATGTCTGCAAGATAAACAGCTTGTGACTCAGTGTCAGAGAGCTCCATTGTTGTTTAAAAAAAAACACCAATGAGTCGCATTGTTGCACTGCGTAGACGTGTTCCATCACTGTGATAAACATGGGCACTGTAGTTCATATGGAGTCAATTAAAAATACACTGTCCTGCTGCTTTAAATGCTTACTAGAACTACAACTGTGTTAATTGTAGCAACAACAAAAATAGTCCCGAACAAATACACAATTCACCAGCCAGAGAGCCCAGCGGCAGAAAATTACATATTATACATTTAAGTAATTGAACCGATTTAAAACAAAACAAGTCAAAAAGAGAATGGCATAAATACAAGACATACTGTTTCACTTGACTTTACATACTGTGCTCCAACATCTAAAGGGCAGAGTATGTCAGGATGCTATTTGTTGATAATAACCTCAATACTTTCAGACTTTCTATTTTAATACCTAAGCTGTTAGTCCTGGGTCTCTGCAATTCCATCTGCATTCCATACAGCACTTACCAACAGGCCACCCCCAGACAGAGTTCACACTACATCCTCAGCCTCTATAGTGTTAAACAACAGAGCACCTAAAGGCTGCTGTCTCAGTTGTTTATAATATAGTCTGTATCCGTATGTCTGTAGTGCAAACATCCCACAAACACTATTGTGAAATTTGCAGACGATACTACTGTAGTCTCGGCAGCTATAACTAAACTGCCTACAGGGATTCAATTCAATTCAATTTTATCTATAGTATCAAATCACAACAAGAGTTATCTCAAGACACTTTACAGATAGAGTAGGTCTAGACCACACTCCAGAATCCACAGGGAGCCAACAGTTCCAGTAGTTTCCTACAGAGCAAGCAACAGTGCGACAGGATGAGGTGAGTAACTTGATTATGTGGCTCCGCAGAAATTATCTGTCTCTCAATGTGGGGAAAACTAAGAAGGTCATCATACATTTCAGAAGGAAGAAACCCATACATATCCCTGTCTATATTAACCACTCCAGTTGTCGTCAACACCTTTAAAAGGAACACGTCGATTTATTGGGACTTAAGCTTATTCACCGTATCCCTCTAAGTAATATAAGTCCATATTAGAGCCCGACCGATATGAATATTTGGTTATTTAAAAATCCGAGATGCCGATACATATATTTTTTTAAATCCAGAAATGCGTTACAAAACATAAACAGATTTCCTGAACATTAGTTATTTATAGATATTTATGAGTTCTCACTAAAATACTATTATTATAATTTCTTTTATTGTAACAACAGAACAGAGGAACATCAAAATATATTAAAGTTCTGATTAATAAAATGTATAAAAATACATACTGTTCACTATTATAATATTCATTTATCAGAGTAATGTATGTCATTATAAATAATTATTAGGATTCTTAATATTTTTATTTTATTAATTAATTAATTTTTAAATCGGCCATTATAAAATGCTGATACCGATAGATCGGGAAATATCGGCCGATAGTATCGGACCGCCGAACTCTCGGCCGGTCTCTAGTCCATACATACCCTTCTAATCTACTTGCGTGTCGTAACTCTGTCTGATGAACCCACCGCCAGCCTAGCTCAGCACAGATCCTGCAGGTAACCGACAGCAACTAGCCTACTGCTCCCAATAAATGACAAAATAACACATTTTCCTATTTACATGTTGTGATTTGTATAGTCACAACATGCACAAATAACAAGATCACACGAGACTGCTATCGTCTAATCGTATACATACTGGACACTATTCTCAGAAGGCGAAGCACTACTACTTGGGCGGAGTGATTTTTACTCAACGCATGACCTTAATCTTTTGACAAAGGTGGTTGAAACAGCAGCTAAAGTCATTCGGTTTCCACTTGAACCGCTCCAAAACACTTACTGGAAACGCGGTACTAAGACGGCACTAGGTATTATGCATATAATCTCTATTATATCTCTATCTCTAACGTAATCTCTATTCCCACGTTCCATCAGGGAGACGCTTGCAGAGAATCCCAACGCACACATCACGCTTCAGGGGTAGTTTTTACCTCCAAACTGAATGATAGTACAACCGGAAGGAGGGCTGCGGTCTGAGTTTAGCTACTATGTTTACTGTGCTTAAAACGTTTTGTAAAAATTATTTTTAATTATGACTTATTGAGTGGTGCTGAGAGAGTGCCTAGGGACGTTATATTCCATTGCTGTGGTACTCTGTACTAATATGCACATGGCAATAAACTTGAATTGCACTTAACTGCATGCAAGTTACAGAGAGAGAGAGAGAGAGAGAGAGAGAGAAAGAGAGAGAGAGAGACAGAGAGAGAGAGAGAGAGAGTAAAGGAAGTTCATATTCATTCATTCATATTGATACTGAACACAGGTCTGTGGCCAAAGAACAACGGGGCGTGACCAACTGTATCTTGTGAACAAGCGAGACCAGCTCTGTTGTGACAACATTCTCGACAAGACATTCCCTACGAGATGATATCGGTTGATTGAGTCCCCAATGTAAATACTTTTGCTTCTGGCACACATTTCCACTAAATATAACGTAAGGAGAACAGGCCATTAAACAGTGCAGAGAAACCACAGCAGGGAGGCCACCTTCTAAAAACAGCAGTGAACCACAACTAATTATCAAAACACTTGTGATCAGGTGACAGAGCCAACTTCTTCCATCAACACCTGGAATTACACGAGTGGCCCTGGCTCTGGGTAATCAAGCCACCATAATAATGACTCTGGAGCAAGAAATTGTGGATGAGGAAAATCCCTCCTTAATTGTGGATGAGGAAAATCCCTCCTTAAAGACCAAAAATAGTCCAGTGTTTCCGCTACATGTATTCGACCCACTGCTTCAGAAGTATTGCCGCCGCTGCTTCAGAATTGTATGAAATGTCACAAAGTCGCAATTACAGAACTACACGCACAACACACTCCATTGAACCCAAACGATCGTTCGTCAGCTCTCTCTCCCCTTTATAGTAAACAACTGGAACAGTGACAGGCTGCGTTAATCACTCGCAAAGTCATAACAACCAAATAAACAGCAGCAAATGTACAGCCACATACATGGTGGCGCTGTAATTAAGGCTTCAAAATGCAAACTTGCAAAGTCCGATTGACTAGAAATTTCTCACACAGGTGCAGCTTAATGTCCTCTACCAAAAAATCTCAAGTATCATTAAGGTCCGTCTATAAAAATCTTTAGCATTTTTAAATACTTTGAAAAAAACATTTTTGAGATCTCCTACACCGTAGCTCCGAATGCCACCAAATTTTCAGTAAATCATCATTGGATCAAGCTTATTAAAAGTTGTAAAAAGCATGTCCAATAATTAATTGCTTTTCAAGTAATTGGCCAATGAACTTTGAAAGGGGTGTGGCTCTTGACATAAATGAACACAAATCAGCAATCGTGCGGCCAATCATCACAATGATCTGGGTATGTTCAGATAAGTCCCTCAGATATACTCAGACAGTTTTATGTACATAAGCCACTAGGGGGCACTATAAGGGCAAGACAGGTGAGTGGTATTGCACACATTTTACTATAAATCCAATATTCATTGTCCAATCGTCACAAATCTCTCAGGATATGTCCTCAAAAGTACCTCGACCAATGCCCTGAAAGTTTCATTCAAATTGAACACCAGGGGACGCTATAAATGCAAACAAACTGGAGGTGATATGTCACAAATCACGCAAAAAATGACTAAATGTTTGCCCAATCAACACAAAACGTCCAGGAAATGTCTACATAATAACCTCACACATGCACTGCAAATCTCATTCAAAGTGTCCACTAGGGGACACTTTCAATGCACAATACCTGGATGTGGAATGAAACAAATCAAGGTTTGAGCTTGGAATCGCAGCTTGCGGTTTTATTAGCAATTATTTTTGAGTTGGTCATCTGCTTTTCTTAAATTGCCTTGAGCTGGACCGACTTACATGGCATTTTAAACAAAGTGCACTGTTTGTCCAATCGTTACAAAGCTTGCAGGATATGTTTTACAATAGCGCTGGACCACATGTGTGAAATTACTTTGAAGTTAGTATTGAGAAAAAAGGTTTGAACCCGCAAATCGCCGCTTGCGGGCCATATTTTTTCATTGCTGTTGCCGGCCGGCAGTGTAGCTATTAGTGAACCCCCACAAATTTTCAACTGTAGCGTTAACCATTTTACTAAAAATAATTCTAGAAACACTGAAACCCCTTGTATCTTTTGTGTAAACAAGTTATTTCAGTCAGACGGAAGACCCTTTCCTCTGCTCACTTTGTTCATGCAAATAGTGGCCACAGATTTCCCGGGTGTGGTTAGGCTGGGGAGCTACCAGGTGATGGAGGAGGAGTGAAATTGGTTACAGAACAAATATGGCCTCTAGTGAGTGGCCATCATTTGAATCCTAATTTGATTTCCAATGTAAAGTACACATTAAGTCCCTTTTTGGCTTTCCTAAACAAATGGGCTCCTGACACGGAGCAAGGGAAGGGGGGGGGGGATAGATGGATTTGTGTGTTTGTATGTGCTTGTGTGTATCATTTGTCTTTTATTTTCATAAACCTTTTCTTTTTTAACAGCCTCCATCCATCTGGAGAGGAGTGTAGCACAGACACAACCGATTTAATAAACTGAGAAATAATATCCATCAGGTACTAATTCTGACTTCTTAACAGTTGAAATGTGTAAATGCATAAAAGCAACAGATAATTTTCATCAGCAGCAGACATATTCATTTTCACACCACTGCTGTGGGTAAATCCGCAGGAAATACGAGCCGCCCCGGGAACATTTTAACATGTAAACAACCAGAACACTCCATCTGCAAATATTTTCACTTTCACAGCAGCTAACGTGATCTTGGCATTGTAACCAACAATACAGCAGAACAAGCTGCGATGAAGATTCATGAGATACAAGCACAAAACTTGCTTTGGTGTACATCATGAGGCAGAAATAATGATTAATTTACATCTAAAGTAAGCAAAGAAAAGTTAAAAAATGTATAATTAAAAAGAGTCATTTATGGTAAGGGAAACGGTAGAGGTGGCTTACTGATGATTGATTACTGAAGGAGAATTTCTGGACATATATTAGCCAGACATTATCTGATCTTAGCTTAGCATAAAGACTGGAAACCAAGGGAAATAGCTAGCCTGATTCTGTCCAGAGTTAAACTAACAGCACCTTTGAAGTTTCCAAATTAACACGTTGGATCTTGTTTAATCCATATTGAACTAATGTTAAAAACGGATGTGTAACATTGTTGCTGCTCATCATCGTAAAAAACATCCCTGTTTCACTGTAGCAAACATAATCTGGTGGACATGCTAATCTGCACTTCTTCACACATGACTGTGTATTTCTTTTGTATGGGTGGTCCCAGTTGGAGTCCACCCCCCTGCGCGCAACCGTGCACGGTTGGGTTCAGGCATTAGTTACTGATCTACTGTAAGCGGGCCAAGGCTATGCTGTAATGCATGGACGCGTTTAATATTCCTGTGGCCGTGCTTTGGGTCCCGACCCAGTCTGTTGATACCACACTGGTAAAGAATGCTGGAGAATAGAGTCTTTTTGTTTCCCTCCAGACGGAAACACTTAACACAAGATCATGCTGCTGCACCCACATGCAACAGAGAAGGGAGCATGGCCTGTAAGGCAATACACCAACCACGTGTTGGTGAGCGTAGTTCACACTGTCACACACTTATGAGCACAGCTACAGGATTTCATGCTATATTTTACAGATTTAATAATGACTCAATGAATAAATGTTAGTTCTTTAACATAAATAATCCACACTATAATATCAATTTCTTTACTGCAAATGATCAAAATGTATCCTGCTAGTTTATAAAATCAGAAGTCTAAAGTATAGTTATTGTGTTCAGGATTCAGACCGTCTTAACTTTAGTGTCACATTTGCATGTTTTCATGTCTTTCTTCAGTTTAATCACAGAGCACTAGCAAGGAGCTCAGGTTTCCTCCCTCATCACCTCAGAGAGAGAGTGAGGCCTGGTGTTAGCCCGGTCCTGCCATGAGCTGACAGGAAATGTTTATTTTTAATAATAATTCCACAACAGTGGGGCCTAACACTATTTATATAAATTATAACTAAGTGGTTTGGCCTGGAGGTAATCCGTGATGTGCTACTGGGGAGTGATTATAGCCTCGGCAAAAATATACGGTTAGTGTTAATTGGTTTAACAAAAAAGTCGAACTTCCGTCTGTAGGGACTCTCCGACACATACCACGGCTTTGTTGCGTGAGTCTACAGTCAAAAAGCTGTCATGGCTGGTGCGGTGTAATTTGGCAACCATTTAAGGATGTCAGAGACTTCTCTGGAAATTCATGCGGACCTACTCCCAGAGTACACACCCAAAAAGCATGCAGGCGTTTGTGTGTGTGTGTGTGTGTGTGGGTGTGTGTGTGTGTGTGTGTGTGTGAAGAAGACACAGCTACTTTAGCAGGATAGCTATGTCTGTTGAACTACAGCCAACAAAGGATTTCCAACTGTCACTAACCGGCCTCTCACCCTGCGCTCACTCACACCTCGTAGCAGATCAACTTTATATCCGCTGTAAAGCTGTCGCCTCGCCGTAAACAGAGCGATTGTTAACCACTTTCTCCTGCACCTGCACTGTCTCACTGTCCTGTCACAGGGCGGGCAGATTAGGAGGCAGCATGGCAGGATGACTGTCTTTAGTTAGTTGGGAATAGTTTTACATTCAGGTTTTAGCCAATAACAGCTGCAACCATCTCCGGCGTGAGGCACACTGAGTGAAAAGGCCCGTCCAGTGCTGCAGGAAATTTCTGTGGGCTGTTGACAGACACAACGGCGGTTTTTAAAGCATCCAAACCTATTTACACCTACAGCTTTCCAACCACTAGACCACCTTGCAACCTAACCGTCAGGGGCATTTGAATTAAGCAACATGATTCATCATATTTTCGAATACACATGTATTCCCCACATATATCTTTTCCTCAGACTGTTTTTGATACTTTAATATGGAAGTAGCACCATCAGCAAATACCAGTTATTATCAGTGATGAGCCTTTGTGGTGTTTGCCATCAACCCTTGTGTAACTTTCTTTACATCAACATATTTTGCATTTACTTTTTTATGCCAGTGAATTATGCGTATTTGTGTTAGCAAAAGCACTTGCCCCTTAAAAGAAATAAAGTCTTTTGAACTGAATGGAATTATTACATAACATCAATGCCAATTGAACACTAAAGAAATCTGCCATCTGAGTGAAGAAGAGAAATGACTTCGTCAGTGCACTTGGGAAACAAGAATTCTGACATCACTCATGCTCTGAAGAAACTTTACACATAATACATGAGCTTTTTTTTATCTGTAGTAGAAAACGACTGGTAGATAACTTACCCTTCATTGCGTATGATGGTCCGGAAGCAATCACTCAGGTTCTTGTAGCTGTTTGGGTCACTGGTTCCCCTTTGGATCTGGAACCTGAAGAAAAGTTTTCATTAAAAACCTCCATCACTGTAAATATTACAGCAGCTAATAGCATTGTTGTAGTAGCATTGTGTTTCATTTTTTTGTTTTGTTTCATTGTGCTCATTGTGTGTGTAAATTGCATTGTGGCACCTGTGTGTAAAATATATTTAGAACAAATGTGATCTTAGCATAAATGAGCTCATTTCCCTCCTTATTTTCCACCCCTCTCCCTTTCACCTACCGTTTTTTCCTCCTCTGCTAAGATGAGAGGCTCCTACCACCAAGTCCCCCCAGAGCAGGGGAGAACTCAAACATTTATTTAACCCAACCGATCCAATTAGCCACCCAACTCCCCAGGACCAGGCCTTTTGAAGAAAGCTCTTCGGTCACTAACATGCTAGTAAGCCAATTGTAACAGCTCTTCAGTTACGTGTAAATGTTTAATATGATGTAGCCAGTCGAAGGACTTTTTGTTGTAGCAAACACGCTGGTACCTCCCTAATAAAGGCTGGTTTAAAAAAAAAGTTTAAAGTATTGAGACGATAAGAGATCTCATTATATACTGCCACATGACTTGGTCAATCAAACTCAACCAAAGAACAATTTCAACTAAATGGTCTGAAGAGATAACGCAGTGATTTTAGACCCAAATCATTTGAGCAATTGACAAAACTCAATAAACTAAAGCATGGTTCAAAATGTGATAGATGATAATTGAGGAATTTTCCCGCAAATAGTTAAGAACATAAGTAATTCTGAGGGTTAGAAACAGAGGCAGAGGTGAAGAGAGGAGGGAACATGACAAGAGAAAGATTCCCTGCTCATATGGCTTCAACTGCCAGGTTACAAGGTCAGCAGTAAGTCGTCCATGCGGGTGCCTGATGGGGCCATAAAGGGCTCACAGGTTCCAGTGGAGGGGGAGTTTAGTGGGGGGAGCGGCCTTTCATATCGCTAACAGATTAACTTCTTAGAGGGGTGTCCCTCAAATCCTATTTGGTAGATTCCCAAATAGCTTGTAACCCGTTCCTGAAAACCAGTTAAAACAGCATAATAAATAGATGTCTGACACCATATTAAAGAGAAGAAGAAAAAGAAGGACTCCGGGTGTAAGGGGGTGGAGGAATAAGTGGTGTAGAGGGAGGGCAAAGACCCGGAAGATTTAAGACCACTGGGGCTTGTAAACATATTCAAATCTGGCTTAATTAAAGGCATGTGATGCTGGGGTCAAGGATGGAAGGGACCCTGTCCATAGTCTCCCCCTGTCTCCTTTGCTCTAACTGCCTCGACCCAAACCGGCCCTGAGAGAGTGAGGTTGGAAGGGCCGTGGTCCGGTTCCAGCCCCCTGACTCCACTCATGACCCTGGGGTCACCTCATTTCCTCATGCCCCTCTTCTACCCTGCCATAAACGCCAGGGACCAAACAGCAAAGCCAAGGCAGTGGGAGATAATAGGAAGGACCAGAAGATCTTGTGGCAGCAGGGGGACTGACAGGCCCCTGGCTAGGAAGCTGCTAATGTCACTTCTCACAGCAACCAACAGTGGAAAATAAGACTCAAAGCTTTAGGAAGTACTGGTTGAATGTTTTGTTTTAGAGGATTTGTACAGACAAAAAGCTCTACTTTCAGTTAATAGGGCCACAGTGAGAAAGGTGATATACTGGTTGGCTGAAAAAAAGAGCCCAAGATAGCCTCCGTGGTTCTGGCAGCGTAACTTGGCCTTGGAGTCAGCCATGGGAATTGTAAAGTCCGCAGACAGAAGACCCAAAGAACACCCAGGGGCTTCTTTAAAAACACATTGCTTACAACATGTCCTTCAATCATGAGCGAAAGCCAGCGGAGATGCAGTATACTCAGAGGTGATGAGATCTGTGAGTTCATCAAGAGTACCCCTTCTTTCCAAATCCCACTCTCCCCCTGTGTTTGTGCTTTACAGGCCCAGAGCAGCCCAGGTGAGGGTAAAGGCAAGGGCAGGTTGGTGCTTCTGTGAACGAGACAACTACTCTGGGGTAAATAATCCCAAGGACCTTGCACACCTGACCTCCACTGCCTATAAAAGTACACATTCTAGTCGTCCAACTAGAAGTCAAAAAGGTAAATGAGGGTGGAGAAGCAGGATAAAGCCCCATTCTTTGTATTTTTATGGACAAGAGCGCTGCGTTTGAGGGGCATACAAAGCTGTGTCCGCTCCCAGACCCCAATGGTAATGGGCTCAAACGGGGACCAACAAGATGGGCTGTCACCTCACAGTGGACGAGATGTTGAGGTGAGGCTCATTAATGGTGGTGTTAAAAAAAAAGCCTATGGGAAAGGGTTAGGGGGGTTTGATCAAAAGGCAGAGGCCTGATGGGCCTACTTTTAAAAGGACAGGCCATGCTTTTTAGGAGAGCTCTTAAAACTATGCCCTATTAAATGAGGGGTATTCCCTCAGTGGCACTTTTTGATGACTTGTTCACTTTAAAATTTAGGGTCTAATAAGACTGATACAATATCATATTTATTGCTATTTAGACACATAAATTAGCACCATATAAAGATGTAATGACCATATCTACAACAGGTAGTCATTGCATGCCATCTATTGTGTCAAAAAGTGCATTTTTCTTCAAGTATGAACAATGAGTTTTATGTGTTGCTGTGTATTTGTACTGGTTGCTACAGTGAGAGCCTTGATATACTAATGCCTTTTCTATCGGAATGCAAAGTGCTTTGACGAAAAAAACCATAAAAGACGGAGAGACATTGACATATGATTGAAGGAGAGAAAGGGAATTATCGAGGGGAAAGGATGAAAGTTCAGCAATTTTTCATGTTAGATCTGAAGTGCATAAGACAATCCAGAAGGCAACATCGGGGGGAATCTATTTATTTACAGCCAGACAATTAATTTTAATGAGCAGGATCATAAATATGGTGGAAGTCCATTGCAAATGGTATATGAGGTTAAGAGTACTTTTCCGACCTAAATGGTCTACATGACAAATGCAACCAATCGTGACTTTAACCGTCCAATCATGTTTTAAAGGTAAATAAGTGTAACCAAAACTAAAAAAGGGTCTCTTTCGGATTCAATTTCTGCTTTTTTAACATTGTGGTTGACAACAGTTCCAGCGGTCAGTGAGTAAACACTGTGTTATGTATAATAAGAGTGTAAAACAATGAGTATGTACACTGTATACACTTAATCTTTAAGCATTGAGCAGGATTTTAGTTATTTGTTTAAAAAGGGATACAAATGATATCTTGCTCCTGCTCCTATGTGATTTGGACTTATTGTAAGTCACTTTGGACAAAAACATCTGCCAAATGAATGTAATGTTGATTTCCGTTGACCTCCATCTTGCACAATAAAATGAAGAAAAAACAAGCAAGGAATAAAACAAATATTGATAGATTGAATGTCATCATGGCTTGAAACTGTTAAAGGGAAAAGTGTCTGAGCGTGGCAGGAGGAGGCCAATAAAGACTGAAGAATAAAGTTAACCCTTGTGTTGTCTTCCCGTCAACCATTAAAAAAGGTTTTTTTGTCAACATTATTATTGCTTTTTCCAACATTTTTGTCAGTTTTTCCATGTGAATTATGAATGAATTATTTCATAGGAAATTTTTTTTTTTTGTGATGAAACAACTGAAAATGGGTCAAATTTGACCCGAGGACAACATGAGGGTTAAGGGGATGAAGACGAAAGATGGGAGCAGAGGGGAAGTTATAAACCTTTGGCGCTTGTGACACGGCAGGTAGCCAGAGCTTGATCTGGACCAGGCCAGGTTGGGTTTCACCCGCACCCCAAACACACTGTTGGACCTGGGACAGCCTGGGTTATGGAGCATGCTGTGGTGTGGAAAAGAAAGAAAAAGTTCCTCTGGCTGTAAAAAGTGCTACAACATCTCTCTGTCTCTCTGGATTCTCTCTCACTCTGATAAAACGGACTCCCCTGATTCCCTATGGTGATTTTGGGACTAGTTTGTCGCTCCAGATGTCTGCTCATATACTGTGACCTCTGTGACCCGAGATCAGGCTGTGTTAGCGTGGAAGAGCAGGAAAAGAGCTGCATAAAACAGCACGACAACAGTCCTGGACTGAGACTTAGATGTTGCTCTGAGCATTACACACTTATGGTTGACTGACAGATCACTCTATATGTTGGAGAGTGCTGTAGGAAATTTAGAAAGCCGCTAATGAAGTGGAGCAGATAGGTGGAAAAAATGAGTAGTTTTACTGACATTTGCAGTAAGTGGTTGGATTTCTTGGGTGTTTAATTGAGGTCTCTTAACCTCTGTCAAATGCTATTAACTGACATAGTACTGGAGTTTGAGCAATCGTCATAATTATAGAGTGTTTATGTACATACCATAACTTGATTTCCAAATTTTTTTTAGCATTCCTCATAGATCTTTAACAGGAACCAAACTAGATAGATTCACAATTTCAGTGTAGGAGAAGGAAGCAAAACAGAGAAAAAACAGACGCTATGACAGATGATGGCGGGCCAAATAAGCCAGGTCAGGACTACCTGGTGATAGACTGGTCCGGGCCAGTGACACCAACAGCCGCTTTGATGTGAGGAGAGGATGCAGGATTTTGGAGTGGCTATAGCACAGTCCGCTCCAGAAAGAAGTACACTGGCCTGCATGCTTCCAAAGAGAAACCAGATTCACTAATCTAACCTGAACTGCATTATCTTGTCGAAGCCCTCCATCTCAAGAGGCCAAGACACAGAACTCTGCTGTGGGAGCTGTAGGCGTATCCCACAGATGCCAAAACAAATAAGGTTTTACAGGCTTTGATTGTTGCTTTAAAATGGTTGATTTCAGCTCCCTGTTTATATCTCTGTGAATTTTCTTTATTCCATTTAAACAGTTGTAACTTGGTGTGTTTAGGTGTTTGGTGACACTAATTTAGCCTGGAGCCATATCATATTGTTTTGTAAAGGCAGACTGATGAGCAGAATGTATAGAAAACAAAAACCATTGCCCAACCATTCATGGATAAAGAGGGATCTAAGTAAAAGGCTTCCACTATTGTTATCTTTCTTTCCATCTTCTTTTTTTCCATTTAGCTTCCCCTTCAACATTTATCTGACATATACATCTTTGTCAGAGAAATACTACCACCCTGTCCTTAACTGGTATTACTGAGTGAGAACTGAAGATGAAGACAACCAGATCCACCTTAGATCCAGGGATTTTAAGTACAGCATGAGTGACATAATGTATGATGGATCCAGTCAGGTATGCAACCATGCAATGGTTTATAAGGTTTTCTTGAAATGCATAAGTAGTGTACCTAGGCCTTTTGAGACAGAGATCGAGCAATGACGGAACAGGTGTGAGGCCTGCTGTAATGTTCGTGCCCTGTCCATTGCAATTCTGCACATGCCAGCAAAACTCTGCCATTACACAAGTAATAGCAGCTGGCCCGCAAACCGTGACAACTGTGTGCAAGTCCTTGTTGATGATTGGCTTGTTGGTCTGTGGTACCCAGTGTCCAATCACTTTCTCTTCCACCTTCCTTAAATAAACACACCGGCAACCATACAGCCAACATATTTTTTAAGATGCAAAGAATGTGTATGTGCTTCAGGCAATAGGTGCCAAAAAGCAGTTTGAATGGGTGAAAGACCAGCGGTGTTTCACTGAGCAAAGAGTTGGGCCAAGCAACTGTGATGTCTGCATCCAATGCAGCTGTCATCTGCTCAAGTAGCAGTGCCACAGCGGCGGCCATTTTCCCTAGTTTGAAGGTGCCTTTACGAGTGAGTGACTTGAAAGTGCAAAAAGCTGCTTGCAAATAGGTTGGCAAAGGGGTGATGAAGGCAGGATAATGGACATCCAGAAATGCATGTGTGAGTTTTGAGAGTCAGAAATAAACAAAGAGAAGGGGCAGCAGGGGGGAACACTGTGGTTGCAGCACAGTCAGGGCCTAGTGAAATCAAAGCACACAATGCCTCCACTCTGTAATTAGTGTACTGGAATGTGAACCCCTTCACTGATAATGATTACAGGTGCTACGGTGTGTACCCCCCCCCCCCCCACACACACACACACACACAATATGCACCTCTACCTTTAACTGAAATCCTTAACTTAATCAGCCATTTGCAACTGCTAGTTACATCATCTGCAGCAACATCTGTCACAACGTTAAAAGTAATGGGTTAGGTTTTAAAACTTTATATTTCTGGCCTTTTTTACTTTTATTAGATAGTTGACAATGGTGGAAAGGTGGAAAAAAAGACTATGACATTACATCATGTGCATTGTAAACTGCTGGGAAGAGGGAGGGTCTCTCTCTCTCCCCCTCCCTTCCCTACCCCCGCCCTCTCTCTCTCTGAGAATAACAAATTTAATTGATATTGATTCATAGATTAATGTGGGATTACAAGTCCTTATTTAATTGGCCATTTGGGCTTTTTGGGGTGATGCATGTATATAGTGATCATAAAAACAAAAATAAAGCTTTCAAATACTAATTTTGACATAGTAAACCATGGCAACGATCACAGCTGTGAAACGTTGGGGTTAGCCCTACAAGAAGCTTTTTAAACTTGCCAAAAATGCTGCTCTGCTGCTCTCCTGAAAGGACTTGCTCTGCACCTTTTGCACTGGACTCTCTGTTACCCATGCTTGTGCACTGAAGCGATGCACACAGACTGAGCTGGTTTCATCCTACACACACGCTGGATGTGTTTTTGGCTTTACACTGCGCGTAAAGTCGTGCCCTGCAGTCTCACAGCGCCGGAGGGATTAGGAGGTGGCTTGACGACCGCTGACCTGCCTGCTCCTTTACAAGGCAAGATCAGCTATCAGGCTGCTGCTGCTTTGTGCCCTGCTGTTTGAGGGTTGTGTCAGGGATTCCTCCATAAGTGCACCGGGGTTCACCAAGCAGTTGGGGGCAAACAGAGGTGGGAGGGAGGGGTGAAGCCTTTGGGCCATCCTCAGCGCTGTCACACGTTTCCCCCCACACAAAAAATGTGGACGTCATCTGTCAAAGCCCTCATCGAAGATCACTTTCAAGCCCCCCAATTGGGACACACTTTCAAGCGTGCTGTGACCAAATGGAGGTAGTGTTGCCATGGCTACTGCCGCGAGCAAGGGTCAGTACCAGGTTTTTCTAATCAGGCTTGTAACAGGCTACTGGCAGGCTTAGAGGTTTGCAATGACTCTGACAGCTATGTCACACAATACAAGAATTCATTACAAATCTTCTGAAAACACATGTACAACAGATTTCAAACAAAACTTTACATAATCACTCAAACTACAAATTCATAAGGAATGATGGAAGTTTCAAACAATGCACTCAACATGGTGTTGATGATGTTACATAATATTGTGTTTGCTAGTAGTTGTAGTAGTAGTAGTAGTAGTAGTAGTAGTAGTAGAATCTGATTCAACAAGAGGCTAACTGAGATGGTTGCTGAAAATCTAAAATCATAGAAGACGGAACTTAAAAACAGTAGAGACAGTCGATTTTCAGTGGGAGAAGTTGGATGAAGAGTGGATGAGAGGGAAAAAGACGTGGAGTAAGGGAAAAAGGACAAATCCGAATGGGAAAGCACAAAAGAGAAAGAAAGTGTGGTTGCAGAGGGAGAACAGAGGCAGAGGAGGAGTGGCTCAGTCATGAGTTATTGCACAGAAGACATAGTTGGGGCAAACACAGATCATTTGCACATCGTAGAAACTCCAGGAAGTTCACGTTGACAGAAGGAGTTGCTCAGGGAGATACAAACCCGAAGAAGGCGTGGTTTCCCTCTATGGGCGGAAGTAAAAGGGGGTGATATGAAGCTGCTTTCAGATGATCGTGAGTATAAGGGTGGAGCTCCATGTAACAGGATCTCGACATGAAGGGAAATGTAGGCTCAGTGCAACTCTCTAATGAGAGGGAGAACCTGATCAGAGTCAGATGGGGTGCCCCGAGCACACAGCCCCCTGCAGAAAGTGCCGCCCGACACCCTTTGTTACCTCCAAGTGAGCTGAGACCAGCCCATGAACCATGTAACTAGGTGGTTTCCAGGTTAATGAAAAGCTGTAACTCCGGTCCCACTGTCTCTCTCTGCTAAACTGACGACTGCCCACCCCTCTCCACACCGCACCCTCCATCTTCCCCCCAAACCTTCCTGCCCCAACCCATTGTGGAGGCAGGAGAGGGGAGGGTCAGGGGCAATTAACGGTTTACTTTGTGTGAATTATGCTACATTTACATAGGCTGATTATGATCCAGAGTGACTCACACTCAGAAAAACCTTTCCATTTTTTGGATTAACTTTAATTTCTAGATTAGCTGCTAAAAACAAGAAACTGACCTGTCTCAAATATCACATGCATAATGAATAATTGTCCTAAACTTGAAATTCAATTCATAACAACTAATCATGGCACAACTCTTCACCAACATACCATGCTTTATTCCAAAAATGATTTGGGCTATTTTGCCTTCATCCAATCCAATCTATGTCACTATTTCCTGAAATTCGATATAGCAAGCAAAATACTTTCATAATAATTAATTCAATAATTCATAGCAAAAATACTTGTTGCAGTCTTACTAGCATTATTGTCCTCTTTGATAAAACAAGGTCATTTCACACAGCAACTGATGCTATTAGCCATTTGTCCAGTAAAAGGAAACTTAACCAAAACTCTAAACAACTACCAGCTTGTTTATTGCATCCATGTACTTATGTCAAAATGGCCAATATGTATTTGTTCACGTTCAACTCTTTTACAACGATGAAAGGGGTTGTAAATCCCACGGATAGAAGGTGGGCTCTGCAGGAGTCCTTAAGATGTAAGATAGATGTACTTGTTAGCAAAGGTGAATAACAGGGGTCATGGCTCGACTGGTCAGCGAGCACGCAATGGGGAGTAAAAGTCTAACAACAAAGGCAAAAAGTGAATCATGTGAAACAACTTTGACTTCTACATACGATATCTAAAGCAAAGTCCAGTATGGACATCATTTCCCAAAAGCATCAGTATTTTTCATAATGGATTTGCTTTCCTGTGCTTTAAACATATCTCATAAGTAGTCCAGATTGTATTCTATAAATCAAGTTTGAAGGTTTTTAAATGTGTGGAACACAGTTATACACTTATCTGCCAAAGCAGTCGTCTAAGAGGGTGAATCAGTATTTGTTTCAAGGAAACTGGTGCCAAATGCTCTTGACAGTTTTTGATTTGGCTACAAGTGGAGTGCCTCTACCCAACTGCTAATCCTAAATCTGCAATTCCCTACCCTCTCCTCCTCAGAGAAAGAGGGGAAAGATAAACCCTCATTTGGAAAATGGGTTAACATCAGTAAACATCAGCTTCCAGCCAGGTACACATTTAATCAAGTTTACCTGGCAAAAAAAAGGAAAAGAGGGAGAAATAAAAGGGAAAAATCCCTTTGATTCTAGGTTGGTGAAAAAAAGTAAATTTACTCCAGTTGCCGTTCAATTTGGACCAGTGGACATTAAAGCAGGAGCCGGTGCCTAATAAGAGCCATGCCTGAGAGAGAGAGAGAGAGAGAGAGAGAGAGAGAGAGAGAGAGAGAGAGAGAGAGAGAGAGAGAGAGAGAGAGAGAGAGAGAGAGAGAGAGAGAGAGAGAGAGAGAGAGAGAGAGAGGTGTGTCTGTGTCTGACTCTTGGCTCCAAGGTTCCTGCTAATAGATTTCAGCTCCCTCAGTGTCCCAATTAGCTGGTATGTATGTTTGGTTTATGAATTCATGTGTGGATGTTAAGTGTGTGAGCATGCATGTAAAGTATGCCTGAATATCAACACGTGTAAGGTTTGTTTCTGCGTGTATGGCCGTCATTCAAAATAAGCAGCAACCTCCTGTTGTTTAGACACTTTTATCATCATCTAATGCTCCCAATTAAAAAGAAGAAAGAGTATTCTGTTTGTTCATTTTGTTGAGAAGCCAAGCAAAACCCAGAGCCAAGACCAAAAGGAATCAATTTACACTGAGCCATTCTCAGCAACAGAATGCATATCAACATAAACACATGGAAACACAAACAGAAAACAGATAAACCTGTCCAGTTTCAAAGCAGCTTTTACCGCTACCACTTTTTAAGGAAGAGCATTACAAAGAAAATAGTGAGTGCACTTTTAACCCTGACCTCGTGTGAGGACGGACAGGCACAGCTCAAGCCTTACCTGTAATAAACCCCCATAGCTTCCACCACGTGAGCATAAATCACACTGTGTGCCTTCAAAGTATCGAATATCGACTAATACAACACCGCTCACCCCTGGCTTTTATCCCTGCGTTTCCTTCTCTATGTTCTGGTGGTGGCACTGCCTTCAAAGTGCAATCATCTCACTTTTAAAAGGCACGCCAAGCAATTTATTTACCAAGAAACTGCTGCCGTAAATGACAGAAAAAGCAGCACAATTTACTGACAAGTAGTGAATGGGGCAGGGGGGCTAAGAGGTCTTGGCTAGGTCTGTGAAAGACTATAAAGCTTTAGTAGTAGCCCACGACCTGTTTATGGCCGGCTGAGACACTGTGGTGCGAGGCTCCTGATCACTCAACAGCTCCAGACTGCTGCCACTCTAGCATAACGCGCAAACAGGAGACGGCAACGGAAAACAAGCTTTAGACAAAGCGAGTGCATTTAGTGGCATCGGATTTATCCTTCATGTCCCCTTCTTTCACAGGAACCGCAGGCCGTTCAAGGGAGAGAGAAAAAAATGTGATTCTTTATTCTTAAATTAAGTAATAAGTTTAAAAATGTGAGGGATTTGGAAACATAAAAAAACTTCTAACGTTAACATTGAGTAGGAAATGAATGGGTAAATTATGCATTTAATTTTCCACAAAATGTCAAAGAATCTTGGCATTGGTGCCCACTTGTGCGGAGAATGAGTGCAGAGCTGGCCAGCTGGGAAAAAAGACCTGGTATGCTCGGAACTTAACTACACAGACCCAAATACCCACCGAGTGGATTCAAAGCAGATGTGGACCTAAAATGGCTTTCTTGTAAGCAGCTTACATGTCAAAGTTGCACAAAATCTGAGTTCATGTACGAGCTAGAATGTGTAGCTTACCTGGTCTTCACTACATCGAGAGGATGCATCAAGCAGATCTCTACCAGACCTGAAAGATAGAAAACAATAGAATAAGTCACCTTAATAACCTTGGACATTGAGGTGGATGCTGGTTATTCAATTTTAGGATATATTTCTTTCTATCAATGTCTGAATGCACTAGTGTTAATACAATGTGTCCATTAAATTATAAAGAGCCAATGTGAAAACAAACGGGTTTAGAAGTATAAAAAAAATATATATAAAAATAAATAAAAAAATAAAGAAATTTCAAAATCCTATTAAAATTTGTAACCATTTCTAATTTACTCAACAGTGTGTTGCCTGTTTCCCTACACACGTTTAGAGAAGGGTAAAAAACAAAACAATCTGATATTATTGTTATATATTTTTTATATATATATATATATATATATATATATATATATTTTTTTTTTATTTTTTTTTTACAGCCTTTAATTAACACCATTTCCCATAAACTATAGAACATCACGCGTTAAATGTAAGAGACGAGTCAAGGGGTTGCCGTGACTTTAGACATGTCTAAATAATAACATAATAATTGCAGCAGGAAAGAGAAGAACGAGCAGGGTAGAAGTTTTTAGAAAAAATCCTTTTCTGAATATAGATAAAACCTTGTAGCAGCACTTGTACATTTTCATGGAAGCTGTAGTTTTTTCTGTGCTCACAAAGTAATCATTATTTAACTTTAGTCAAATTTACGAAGGTTATTATTTCTAATGGAAAGTGCTTTAGCACTAGGAATTACCAGAGGACCTCATGGGATTTAGAAATGAACCCCCCACATCTGTGTTTTGAATGACACATTCACACGGGATAACAAAAAGCTGTATTTTAGTCAAATTAACTTATTATTATCCCCCAAATATAATGTCAAAACTTTCATGTATAATTCCGATGCAGCCAATACCACCTGGAATCCCAGAGCTGCCCATTATCACACGCCCTCTGTGTTTTGTAAAATATGTTCAGGTCATTTGCGGTGGAATTTTTACTTCACAAATTACCGACATGGCAGATTCTGACAGCACTCAGATCCGACAACCTCCGTGATTATGACAAATTACTTGAGGTCCCCCAGATACTTGTTGTCCCGTGCATATAGGGTTTAAGAATATAGAAAATAAACCCCAGAAACTGGTGAAATATTTTCAGAAAGACGAATGAGTTACAGAAGCTAGTTTAAAAAGAGGCTTTTCTTGCCTTGATGTCAAGACTTCAGCTATCTATGAAGTATTATTTATAGTTATAATGTGAAAATAGTTGCTGCTTCCAGCTCCAATGTTAGGATTTGCTGCTTATATCTGTTTTAAGTAAATATCTTTGCACTTTGGTGTGTTTCTATATTTTAACTATTTTACAAACAATAAATAAGTGCCAGATCGATTGATCTGTCATCTGTCCTTAAATGTCACTTTGCCACATGCTCTTTTTACAGAATGCACATAGACTGCTGTACACCAGTCCGACTTACCATGTAGACCCAATGGGAACATGTACAACTGAACTGTACAGATCTGTTAAAACCCTGCAGGATCAGATAGCAACATAAATCGGTTTTATGTGACGTGTGACAGTTTAACTTAAAATAAGATAAGAAAGTTGATTGACTGCTAACTGGGGAAAAAGTCAGTGGATGTTTGTGCATTTGATTATTTTCCCCTTTAGCTTTACTAGTTTAGTAGTTTTAGTAGTTTAAGTAAAAGTATTGTACAAACACACTTCTTGTTGCTACCAAATGGTTTTGACAGACAACCAGCGCCTGCCAACCTTCTTCCAGAATCCTATCACGCTGGTTATCGCTCTGCCCGATTGTAATTCTTGGTGTTTTAAGCCGTGTGCCATCTTTGCAAGGACATGGGCCTGAGTGATCCAAGTAGACTTTTTTCAAAAATTCCTGCAAGTAACAATAATTCTCTGCATTTTGAAAGGCCACCAACATTATCGTCCATGCAAACCCAGTAATAAAAGAAAATCAAAGTCAGCAATGTGCCAGCAGCTGTAGAATCAATGCAGTCCGGTTAATCAGCGAGAGCCTGAGGTTTAACACACACGTTAAGTATGTGCATCTGTGTGGTAAAGCCACTGCTTTGGCACAAAGGACTTCTGACTCAATCAAGTTTTTTTTCATACAATTCTCACTGCATCCCTTTCCTGGTGCCGTGCAGATTCCACTGTGTGTGTACACAGCTGCTGTGCAATATGGACTCTTTCTAATATGCTTAATTAAACATATTGTCTACAAAAGAGTGTCTGGGGATTTTCCAGGGAAGTAATTATCAAGTAAAATCCCACAGAAAAATGACTTTGTCTACAGTTGCATCTTAATGTACAAATGGGAAAACCAAGAACTGCTGAAACAAGCTTCCGACAGGCAAGAGTCAAACTAAATTCCTTTGGTCACGGCTCAGTTAATTTGACTATGGTTGTTAATGATACTGCAATAAAAAGGCAAATACAGGACAGCTTTGCACCCATCCTTTTCTGGCCTTGCCATTAATAGGTAAACATGAGGTGCATCAAATCTTTCAGCAGGTAATCAGATTACACGATGAAACCAAACCGGCTCGATCATCCTGTGCAAACACAAAGATGCTGGGAAGTGACCGAACATGCTCCGACAGGTGATGTAGCTGTGGGAGCGTAAAGTCTGGGGGAAAAGGAGAGCTTCTGCAACCTCATTCAAACGGAACATTTGGCCACTAATTGGGAAGCAAAAACAAAGAGGTAAAAAAAACCTCATGGCAAAAAGACAAAATTCTTGTGCTGCATGTCCAGCTTTGCTCCGAACAAGGTTCTGTGGGAACTAAGACAACTTATTGGTAAATGGTGGGACCAGTGGTGGGAAAAGTATAAAAGTAAGTTAAAATACCACACGGTAAAAATACTGTTATAAGTTCACTCAAATAAAAATATGAAAGTATTTGCAAAACAAAGTACTATTACTAACAAACAATTATTAACATTACTATTAGATACAAACACACAGCACACATAAAGAATATACATGAAATAATAGGATGCAGTATACATGTAATAATAGGATACAGTCTAAACAAAATGCACTTAAAGCGCAAAAGTGACTAAAAACACACAAAATACACATATACATCAGGTGCTGCTGCAACAGGCTACCGCACGATACAACGTCATCTTGGCGCAAAAAAAAAAAGAATGTATGAATGTTATTTTACCAAGCATTCATTGTATATGTTAAACTACTATTTGGTTGTTCATTTTCACTAAAGTGGTCAGATAAATATAGGGAAGTAAAAAGTACAATATCTTCCTGTAAATGGGTTTTGGGGCTGCAGTGGGCAAAAGGTTAAAGAAGTGAGCTTGTGGCCGGGAGGTCGCTGGTTCAATCCCCTGACAGACAGGAGAAAAATCTGGGTGATAAAAGTGAAAGAGCAGCGCCCTCCATAATTACCACCACTGAGGTGCCCTTGAGCAAGGCCCGTAACCCCCACTGCTCCAGTGGAGCTGCTCAGTGGCCAGCAGATCAGACCATGGTTGTACTGGGCAGCTTCTTGGTACAAAAGGAATCCGTGTGTAACTGTGTGAATGAGACAGGTCTTCGTCTCAATCGACTTACCCGGATAAATAAAAGGTTAAATAAATAAATCTTCCTGCAAAATGCAATGGAGTATCAGTGTAAAGTATTTTAACATGGAAATACTCCAGTACATCAAAACTGTACTTTAATTACATTTAAGTACTGTACATTTGTTACTTTCCAACACGGCAAATAGCAATTAGCAAAAAACTGCTGTTACTGTAAGTAATTATTTGCAGCTTGTTTTAATCTCTCCTGATGTGTTCGACACCTACAGGCTATGATATTAACGTTGTTAGATCTCTATACATACTCAAACCATGTTTTTATAACTGATTCTGAAGGCTGATATTTCGCCTCAATATGATGAATCTCAATATGATCAAGCGTCATTGTACAGTTAAATTCATTCATTCATTTATCCTCCATCTTTAATCACAGCACAACTAGTAGCCCTTCAGCCACTAGGGGAACGTTGGTGATCGTCACACCACATATAGTAAATAAACCAAATCTGGTGTTCTGCACTAATGAGAATATACTGTAGCGTAAGAGTTTACCATTAATTACCAGTTGTACTGTAGCCAAAGGCAACATTTTCTTTTAACAAGGTATCTCTCACATTTCGAAACTGGAAAAATAAGAAAATGGGTTAAAGTCTGGAAAATAATACAGATAATATCATCGTAGATACACGGAGAGGTAGGACTAGAAACAGCAGCAGGAGAAAACAGCGGGCTAAAGACTCAACGGAATATATCTGTTACAAAAAGGTGCTCTGCTTTTCTAACATCACACTAGAGTTGGGCGGTTACCAATGTTGATATCGTCAAACCTCCTCCCTATATGACCGCGGTATACGGTATTACCGTGACCAATTGAAAACCAGCTCAGACGGCGTCACCAAACCGTTGGCTTGTGCCCACAGCATTTTTAAGCATTAAATAAATTGTATTTAATATTTAATCCTTGTCTCCTATATAAGTGCATTGCATTTTTTTAATGACAGTACTGGAACGGATACCATTAGGACCCGTGTTACTGCCCAACCCTATACCACACCTGACCAAACAAGTCCTGCAGACTCTAGCTTTACCAAATCTAGACTATTGCCCAATGATATGGTCAGGTGCTGCAAAGAAGGATTTAAGAAAACTGCAGCTGGTCCAGAACAGAACAGCTCGCCTTGCCCTTCAATGTCCACTTAAATCTAATGTAAACAACATGCATGTCAATCTCTCCTGGCTGAAAGATGAGGAGAGACTTTCAGAATCACTCCTGAATTTTGTTGGAAACGTTAATGAATTGAAAATTCCTAATGGTTTGTGTAGTCCACTTAGCCCTAATTTAGCTCTAACACAAAATACCCCACCAGACATGCCACCAGAGGTCTTTACACAGTACTTAGAGCCCAAACACCATCAATGCGAACAATCAATATGAATAAAGAGAAATGTATCTTTTTAGATAAAACAGATGTTGACAAAGTTTCTTTTTGGGGACATTACTTGAAATTGGGAAAAATTACAAGTTGGAAAAAAGGTTAGAAATTGCAATATTTCGCAGAGTAATGCAATATGCTATTGCTATATTATCATATCGTGGCAAGTATTGTTATGATATCGTAACGGGAGGCGTCTGTTGATTCAAACCCCTAAAATGTATACGTATGCAAAGATTTCACTTTTCTATATTTGATGCTTATGTATTTTGTGTAATATTTATAAGGGTAAATGAAGAGGAATATTTATAGTTGTGAGGGAATATAATGTTAATTACACTGCTCTTATTTGTATTTAGTGTGGTTGTTGTTGATGTCTGAAAATGTCTTACTGTTTGTTGTAGTTTTATGTTGTGTGTGAACCACAGGAAAGTTAGCGGAAGTTCTGCATCGGCAAATTGGGATCTAAATAAAATAAAATAAAAAAATCATGTGTCTGCATTTCCACTATCAACAAGTTATAAAATAAATAAAATCATATTTTCATCAATCATCAAAAAGGAGCGCACTGCTTATGGTTACTTGTACTTGTACCTGCAAGTGACCAGAGCAGCTGTGCACATCTGGATACTTAATGATTCACACTAGATTTTGGGCCTCATCGTAAACCTCAGATTACAGGAACGGGAAAGGATACAGGTTACCAAATGCTTCATTAACTTAGAAAAGTAACAGTAGTTAACACTTTTTACTAATTAACAGGCCTGCCCCACTGTGCCATTTAGATACCCATGATTAGTTCAGTGTGTTCAGTTTTCAGGCTGTCAAGTATTTGGTGTCTAAGCGTACTATGGTCCGGTGTCTTTAGATGCGAGGTTAACGTCAGTAAGCAATGCATGTGCTATCTCCAACCCTTACAGTTGCAGAAAGATTAAGTGGTGACAAGCATGAATGCAAAACTAGGTTGTGTTTGTTTGAGCCTCTGTCTAACGTCCTTGCAGAGGAGACACCTTTAGAACAGCTGATGGCAGACGAGGTGACTGGCTGACAGGTTTGTAGAAAAAACTAAGAGAAAGTGTGCTAAGCATAATCGGAACTTGACCTTTGTATGACATGTACAGCTCTCATTTCACCCAAGCTAAACAAGTTTATTTCTATCTATGTTGCTAAGCAGGGGGTTTGTCCCACAGGACAACTTAGAGAGTTCCAGAAATGTTTTGAGAATCAAATTACTATACTTTAGTACGATTCCTAGCTGACTACTGATTCTACTAGTGGTATTCTTGCACCACAGAAATCATTTCCCCTCAGACTGTCTTTTATTGTGTACAAAATTACAATAATGTGCACTTTATTTGCCCTGGTCCCTCATAGAAAATAAATTGGTGATAGTAAAGGGGAAATGAGAGCAACAGTGAAATTTTTTCCAGTCAAGACAGAACAAATTGTATTATTGTGTTCCTTGTCAATCAAACTACAAAACAAAAACTGCAGGAGAGGGCGTTGCATTTATATACCCACTGACAGATCCACAAGAGATGCAACCTGTTGGTGCATTGACTTCATTATTTACGGATATTTTAGGGAGCTGTTTTTTTCTTCTCCTGTTCTGCAGAAATGTTTGATTGTTTAATATATCCCCAAAAATAGCCTTTTATTTGATTCCACTCGGATGGTGTGACATCATGAAAGGGCATCAAGGCCTAAAGACACTAAATATGGCATTTCCTCGTCACCACCTAGAGGCAGCTTCTTGCTCCACTCTGCCCCAGTGCATCATGCTCTTCCACTCCAGCTGTCAGCACACACTACTGTTTAATCATAGAGCATGCAGTGGTGTGAACCCACACACTCTCGGGAGCACTTCACACCCCTCTATAGCCTGTGATGCGTAGTCACTGAGCATGGGCAGGGCAAACCAAGGAGATGCTGCTACTGAGTTGCTTCGCTCAGCCCTTCCTTCTCAGGCTCAGGCTTCTCTCCTGCAGGCACCCACCTCCTCCAACTGCGAGGAGGGGGGCAATATTACAGGGACCTGTCACCTGGATGACGTTTATAGCTTTACAATGCATCAGTGAGTGACAAATTGGAAGATTCCATCAGTCCGAAGTTCTTTTGTTTCTGAACCACAATGGCAGTGACAGGGCTTGTCATCCAGCGGATTGCAGACACACTGAAACACTCAGTAAGGCACAAGTGCTAATGGCAAAGGGGTGTCTGGAGCACAGCTCTTTAGACACACCCCTACACATACACTACAAGATTGCTATTTGCACAAATGCGTTCTGTGCCAAGACATTGTGTAAAGTTGGGCAGTGAAAACAGAAGAGCTACAAGCATAAAGTTAGTTTTGATTCAACATCTTTTTTTTTTTTTGAAACAGAGCTTACATCATATGCAGCTTTAACAACTGTGGAATTTGGCTTGTGTTTTGGGGTATTTGATAAAAAAGACCATAGGGTGTTAAAAAGGGCTGCATCATCACTTATTCAACTGCGGGTGATTTTTGCAATAGTTCTCTGGAAATAAGTCAACAAGCAGCTTCATTGGTAGCACTAGTCCTGCCACCACCAGATTGGCAAGACATTCCAGGTCGTCCAATTACTTGTCTTCCAAAGAGAGAAGATTATGCATCACGTAGGTGAGATGACTATCTGAGTTGGTTTTTGCTCAGGAATGTACACAGTTTGCTCCCACGCAAAAGTGAGAAAGAAAAACAATGGTGCGCCAGAGAGCCAACGGGTGCAGGTGTCATCCATCATGCCGAGACGCACACTGAATGACTGTAATTCCCAGCAGCCACAGGGAGAAGGTCACTGCTACAGGAAGCACAGCTCCCCAAGTTAAATGGACTAATACATGAGAGACATACTGGTTGCTCAATTCACACGCTTAGTTGACCCGGTAAATACTCTAATAATAGCTTACACGCTACTGCCTTAAATATGCTAATAATACTTTAATTACTCCCTGCCAGTGACAATGGCATAAGTATTAATGGTATGTACTTTTTGTTCTTGTTAACAAAACCAACAATATTAAAACATAAATTAGATAACAGATACCTTTTTTGACTAATTTCAGAAAAGAATATGTATATTCAAAGACAAAGCAGAAAACCATAGCTCGTCCTGGTGTTTCAGGAGTGAGATAAAGGATGACATGTCATGATAACAGAGCTTCACCTGACAGGCCCGCTCTGGTTTTGACAGGAGCTCCTGACTGAACCTGCAGGTGATATGGCATGCCTCTATGTTGTCCATTAATACTTTTCAAAACACATCAGATCTGGAATGCCAAACAAACCCTGCGAGCTGCCGCTCCCCTGCAATTTGTCATCTGCGGTAGCAAAGCCGACGCGATATCCATCAGCGACTGGGCCGGGCGCTGTGATACACAAACCCTGAATAATCTCAGCTTCTTCTAACGCTCAGGTAGAAATAGAGGTGAGAGAATAAAGACTGGCATGACACCAAATGGACCAGTAAATAGGACTAAAAACTCCAGGGAGTTACCACATTAAATGTCCCACAAGAGATATATAGATATTATTCAAAAATGTAATTTAATTTATTTATTTATTTATCAATCTATCGCAAATAACATATTTTCACCTCTAGACATCTCTTTAATTAAAGGCCAAGCTGCTACTGCTCAAACATTATAATAGGTTGTGTTGACTTTAGCTGCATTTATCGTTCATAACAATTAGAGCCTGTCTCACTACATGTATTTGGGATATTTATTGTGCAAGTTTATTCAAATATAGACCTACTGTGACAGGTAACATTACATTTACACTGTATTTGTAAGAAAACACTTGTGGTTGGCAAAAAGGCAAATCAAGGAAGTGGGTGTAATAAATGTAACATAAAAGGTGCCCGAATAACATGAGGCCTGCCTGCTTTGGTGAGGCCAATAAACTATAGTTACTACCAAGTGAGGCACACTCTAGTATTGAAATACGGCCGTGGAGTCAAACCTGTTTTTAAAGCAAACAGGCGGTGCAATGCTTCCAAACTGATCACATTAAAATTGAAATGTAGTATAAACCATTTTGTACAGTACTGGCACAAGCAATCCGTCATGAGAACATATACAGCCAACTCATGGGGAGAGAGGGGTTGTAGCAAAAATAAATGCATGTATTTCCTATAAATTAAAAGGCAATTAAGTGTTTTTAAAAAAAATTTAAAATTAATTAACGTGGAAGCAGGCACCATTACTAAAAGGGATTTAGGCTCCCCATATAACTCTGCTCTTCAGTCCTAAACCAACACTAGTGAGGGAGGAACTGATTATGTTGGAGTTTACATATAAAAAAAAAAAAAAAAAACACACTGGCTGAAGACATCTGGAAATGGGAGTGAGGGAGGGAGAGAGCACTATTAATCACAGATTTCACCAATCATGTTTCCTGTGTCGGGAGTGCAGAAGTGTCCTGGTTAAATCCCCAAACGATCCCTAATTCTGCACTTGAAAAAGCTCAAAGGGTGCTTAGAAAAACAAGCGAGGCCATCTCCAGTGACAGCGGGGGATTTTTTTAACTGAGGGCCCCTGACGAGAAGTGGAAGCATCCCAGGCCTGCGTCAGCTTCATCAGATAGTATCACCTCCGAGAGTGCCCGGTGTTCATATCCAAACTAAGTCTGGAACCTTTTCTGAATATTTAACATTTTAAAAACCAAATTAAATTAGATCATACAAAATCTTTTCGAAAACAAAGTTGTGTATTAAACATTTGTTTATCTACGTTATTTTTTTAATAATACTGACTGACTGTTAAATCTTATAAATCAGGTGAATGTATACAGACACAATCTCAAGTCGTCAAGAAAACGAAATTTTTCATCCTCCTTGATGCTGAACTGAACATGAGCCATACAATAGGGACATATATCCTGCAGCGTGTCCTGTAATTTCCCCTGTCAATGCATGAGTTGAGATGAAGGGAAGGGGGGGGGGCGGGCTTCTGCCTTGTTTGCATGACAGTTGGCCAAAACCTGCTAAGTATCTCCCTTATCTATTTATATGATAAACTTAATAACGGCTATTAATTACACAATATATTGACTAATATATCCTGTTTGTAATTGATGTATTGATTTTGGAGTCAAGTGTGCATTCTGTTTAGATTTATTGTTGGAAGTCATTCTTCATTGCGCATTTTCCCCACTGGCTATATATGCAGAGACAGCTCGGGTATGTCCCTGTCTGGCAAACTTGAGATGAACTCTGTGATATTGATGGTAGTGTAAAAAGGTGTGTGTGACGTGTTTGCGCTGTTGACTGGGTCAAGGCCCAAGCTGCCTGGGCTGACGGGGTAATGATAAGCTAGCGACAGATTGATGGACAGACCATACTGGCAGTGTCCGAGGCTCCCTTCTCCATTACTGTCACTGTCTTGTTGACAGCTGTGGTCACTTTTTTTTCCCTACACACAACCATATGATGCAAATACACGTGGCAGCAGTCCGGAAGCAGTTGACAGGAGGAGAAGAAAATGAGACAAAATGAATGCAAAACCTGGTGTAACTGATGTTTGAGGGGAAGTGCTCAGTGTCATCTCGACCCCATTCCTATCACGAGGATCACTTTTTAAACAAATTGTTACCAACTCCTGCAGAACACCTGTTGTCACCATCTAAATAAACTGTATAATCCTGTAACAAAGGATATATAGCTCTGCAAACATGAGCACATCACGCAGCTTGGAAACCCTTCAAGGGATTTTAATAATAGTTGCCTTGCATACATTTATGCACAACAGACCAGTGGTTCCCACACTGGGGGTGGGGAGACATTAAGGGGTCCCAGTAGACATCTAAAGGGACACACACGGTTCATACGCATTTTAACCAAAACTTTTCCATGACTTTTTGGCAAATTTCCATGACTATGTATTCGTGAAAGTTAAACGATTACCCTCAGAGGGTTAACAATAAGTGAAATTTATGATATTGCGTCCCGAATAGAACATTAAAGTTAAGACAACGTCAAATACATTTTTGATTATTTGTTTGTTTTATTATTAATCAGATATTATGACTTTTTATTTTTCCAAAACCTTTCCAGGCCTGGAATTTGCATTTTTGAAAGTCCATAACTTTTCCAAGATTTTTCAAAACGTATGAACCCTGGACACAAGATAATTATTTGTGTACATTTTTTTTTTTTTAAAGACAATTTTTTAAAACTTTTGTTCTTTCTTCAGAAATACTGTGTGATTTTGACTCTAAAATTGTTCAAATAAAAAATGACCTTTTAAGTTGAACTGCTCATTACGGTGCAACATATGAGGAGGGATCCAGACTTTCTTCCTATTTACAGGTCACTACCAAAAGAGGTCAACTACTACTACGAAACTGCAACTGAATATGATCTTTATTATAGCACGCTAAGATTAAATTACATTAGGCTAGTGGGATTTGTCAACCCCGACTAGAATGAGTGATGTATTTTTAAGATTTTCTTAATACCAATACTTCTACTGCTTATCAATACCGATACTACCCCATAATTTGGTGCACTAACAATAAGTTCAGCTGAGCAACTTGTGACTTAAATAAGAATATCTGGTCCACCTTAGGTGAGCCTAGCTTAAGTTAGCCTTAAGGTAGACTAAGATGTCCATAGCAAAGCTTGGAGGAGCAGCTTCTCATTAGTCTGGATCAATAGACATTTTATGAACAATTAACTTCATTTAATATGACATACGTGGTGTTTTCTTGTGTGGGATGCAAATGTTCCACCAAAACAAGTTCCTTTCTGAGACTTATTTCGCAGGTCCACGGCATTTGTGACCGGAGCTTAGCGCTACCCAAGACACTTGTGATTGGTTGAAAGAAATGTAAACATCACAGCATTTGTTTTTACTAGCTGGTCCACCTTAAAGTCAGCAAACTCAAGTACAGTGGTGTGAAAAAGTGTTTGCCCCCTTCCTCATTTCCTGTTCCTTTGCATGTTTGTCACACTTAAGTGTTTCGGAACATCAAACCAATTTAAACAATAGTCAAGGACAACACAAGTAAACACAAAATGCAATTTGTAAATGAAGGTGTTTATTATTAAAAGGTGAAAAAAAATCCAAACCATCATGGCCCTGTGTGAAAAAGTGATTGCCCCCTAAACCTAATAACTGGTTGGGCCACCTTTAGCAGCAACAACTGCAACCAAGCGTTTGCAATAACGTGCAATGAGGCTTTTACAGCGTCCTGGAGGAATTTTGGCCCACTCATCTTTGCAGAATTGTCCTAATTCAGTTACATTAGAGGGTTTTCGAGCATGAACGGCCTTTTTAAGGTCATACCACAACATCTCAATAGGATTCGGGTCAGGACCTCGGCTAGGCCACTCCAAAGTCTTCATTTAGTTTTTCTTCAGCCATTCGGTGGTGGACTTGCTGGTGTGTTTAGGATCAT
>NC_048426.1:7195727-7225396 GCF_013103735.1 Etheostoma cragini
ATGCCTTGATTGTGAACAGGTGTGGCAATAATCAGGCCTGGGTGTGGCTAGAGAAATTAAACTCAGGTGTGGACAACCGTAGTTATAGTAGGTTTTAACAAGGGGGGCAATCACTTTTTCACACAGGGCCATGATGGTTTGGATTTATTTTCACCTTTAATAATAATAATAATAGTTTTATAAGCTCTTGCATAAGTGTTGTAGTTCCCTTAATAAGCTCCCAATTATTTACTAATTGACCAAATTGGACTGAGTGTGCAAGATTTTTGTGCATAACAATTTTTATGAGATGGATAAAAAAACAAAAAACGTAAACACGGGCCGGCGGTTGTGCTAGGCTAAAGGCTAACACCCTACGCACTGTATATAGATCACAATAAAGTCTATAAAATGAAATCTTAACTAAATGTTTAGCCTAGCGACAATAAACCAAACTTTCACCCAAGGAACGAGGCTAGCATGCGCATCTGTGTTACCAGAACAGCCAACAGAAACACTCTCTCTCTGAAATGAACTGCAAGTCTCCTGTGACCGCTACATTTACTAAAGCCTATAAACAGAGCCAAGAAAGAGATGCAGAGCTCTTGTTATCTCTCCAAAACTTGTATTACAATATGATGAAGGATTGGGAAATTTTTGCCCATCTTTACCTAAAATAAAATGGCCTTCCCCAGCTTGCACTGCAGTACCAGATTTTTTCCACTCCCCTTGCCACAGCCACTTTGTGTACTTTTCCTAAGACTTACCTGTGCCATTTCATGAAACTTCCACGCATGCCTACAGGAACACATGCAGCTGCACTAATGTTTGAATTACCAGACTGTAATTACATGAATTTTAAAAAAAAGAGAATAAATGGCAATTACCACATTATTAGACTGTTAATCAAATGTGAGAAAGACTTATTATTAAAACTGGAACTAAAACATAAAAATAAGGCAGTGGAGCTGACAGATTTAGCTTTAAATCTATTAGCGAGTACAGGTAACCAAAGCAGTGTCGACACATCAATCATTGTTGTTATTCTGGGCTGGTGTGTGTATGTACGTGCATCAGGGTTATAATTATTATGGTCATTACACTTCATTATGTGGTCATCAGCCCACATTATTCTAGTTTGCACATGTTCGATGATTAAATCAGACAACTGTCCTCGTCATACTGGAGGGGAGAATTCAGAGGAAATACTGCTATCAAAGAAATATTGGGCAAGGTGTATGGTAGTGCATCCCAACCAGGGAAGGTGCTACTGCAGTTTACAGGGGTTGTGTGGAAAGATGAGTCAGGCCTATGGACAACATAACATGACTCATAGTAGATGCTCTACTATGGCTTGGATTGGCAAGACTCTTCTGATTAAATCAATTCAATTCTGTGATAACAAGGCACAGGCCTGTGTACATACATTACCGGGGAGAAGTTCAGGATTTCTGGTTCAGTCTTGTGTAAATTTAGCAACTATAAAGAACAA
The DNA here is from genome assembly GCF_013103735.1 of Etheostoma cragini. Lineage (NCBI taxonomy): Eukaryota > Metazoa > Chordata > Actinopteri > Perciformes > Percidae > Etheostoma > Etheostoma cragini. The sequence continues at coordinate 7,197,199 of NC_048426.1, forward strand.
AGCGTTTTGAATTTGCTAAAACTGGCAACGGTAGAGCCACCTGATATTCCAAAATGATAGTCAAAACCAGATTTAAAAAATAGGTAATTACAAACCTATTAGATTGCTTCATTGTTTTAATTCAGTTAATAATAATAATAATAATAATAATAATAATAATAATAATAATAATACATTTTATTTAACAGCGCCTTTCTAACACTCAAGAACAGATGGGTTTTTAGTCTGGTTTTGAACAGGGGGAGAGAGTTGATGTTACGGAGGTCAGGTGGGAGTGAGTTCCAGAGCTGGGGAGCAGCGGCTGAAGGCTCTGTTCCCCATGGTGACAAGTCGAGCTGGGGGTACAGTGAGGTGGATGGAGGAGGAAGATCTGAGGGAGCGGGAGGGGACGGCAATGTGTAGGAGTTCTGATAGATATGGAGGGGCAAGGTTATGGATGGCTTTGAAAGTATGGAGAAGGATTTTAAATTGTATTCTGAATTGAACTGGAAGCCGATGGAGCTTCTGAAGGACAGGGGTTATATGATGAAAAGACGGGGTTCTGGTGATGACACGAGCTGCTGAGTTCTGAAGAAGTTGAAGTTTATGGAGGCATTTTTGAGGGAGGCCAAAAAGAAGGGAGTTACAGTAGTCAAGTGTCTGTGTCTTGACGAGTTATGGTTAGGCTTATGTGTTCTCTTATGTAGATACCTTCAAGTAAAGTGTTACCAAACATTCTAACAATATGCACACTAACATTCAGTTTAAAAGCCATTCAGAACACTTGATGGGTACGGAGGGTACTTGCTCATCCGACAGGGCTTGGAGGTTACGTCCGACAATGAAAAGTGGGGAACCACTGGCCGGACTCCTATTTGTGCTGTAAAGTCCCCAGGAGTGATAACCTGTTGCTACTTTTTTAAGCTTTCGCAGAGCGCAACGAATGGGCCATTATGGTGAGCCTTTATATGCTGCCGAGTGATGTGAAGCAGAATAGTAAATGGGTAGTGATTGGACTTCCCACTGTAGACACACCACCATCACTTACTTCACCACATCAAAACAACATGACCACCGCTATTGACACACCCACCCAGTCCATAACTTGTAGTCTCCAGCCAATTCACCTTGTGTAAACTAAGATTACACCTAGTCCCATCCCCAACCCCCACAGGGGAGAACTGTGTCGTTACTGTCACCTAGTGGACGGAGGGGAGACAGAGATTGATTAACACACAAAGGAGGTGAGACTGAGAAAGAGAAAGATGGAAAGCACATGTGGGAACCACACAAAAGATGGCTCTCTGCCTGAGAGAGAAGAAAAGCATCTGCAGCAGCATATTCCATTACATGTAACAAGAAAAATACATATGCAAATTATCCATCAGTAGGCTCCAGTATGTCACTTCAGAAACAAACATTCTAGCTTTTTCCTGTTATTTTAAAAAGGGACGGAGGTGACCACTCAGCAAAAACAAGCACAACTTTCTCCGGAAGCTCACCTGAGTCCATAAAAGCTGATAATAGAGCCAATAATTGGGAGGGAACAGCAATAATGGAGTTTTAGTGAGGCTGTAAATTCTTTAATAAGTTGTTAACACCCTGTGTCTATATGGATAGGTTGAAGCTTCCCCCAGTGTTAGCTGCTGTCTAGAGCCAGCTGGATGGACATTTAGGCAGAGGGCCAGTGACTCATCTTTAAAAAGAGAGAAAAGAGCATCACCTTTACTGTTAACAGGCGGTTGAGCACCTGTATGTCATAATGGCAAGCTGCAGGGAGGCATTTAAAACTACAAAGGCTGTCATGTGCAAGCTAAATTGTAACTTTGAGCTCAGAAGCTTTAAGTTGAAAACACAGACAGGGTAGAGATCTTCCGCGGGCCCAGGCCTCTTGCCATGTCTGGAAGCAAACCCTTGTTGGCCGACTTTTTGGGATGCATCATGGTGGGGACTTTCTCCAAACATACAAATATTTTCGGTTAGAAGAAAACTGCTCCAAGGTACATACATGCAAATGATGCAGGGATTGAAAAACCAGAATTCCTGAAGAGTGATATGATCTTTTAGTCCACAAACTATCCATGGTACGAGTGTTACAGTAGGAGGAGAGAGAGTGAATAATCTGACATGGTGGTCTGTCCTTTCTGTACTGGGTTGGCTGATGGCAGTGGTGGAATGTAACTAAGTACATTTACTCAAGTACTGTACTTTGCACAACTTTGTACAAATTGTAGGTACTTACACTTGACTTGAGTCTTTTCTTTTCTTGTCACTTTTTACTTCTAGTCTGCTACATTTCAGAGAGAAAAAATGTAGTTTTTACTCTACATTACACTCAGCTTTAGTTACTAGTTACTTTAGTTATTCCACTACATTTATCTGACAGTTACTAGTTACTTTAGTTACTCTGCTACATTCATCTGACAGAGTTGGTTATAGGTACTTTACAAATTAGGATGTTTGCACACACAACACTTGTAGGTTATAAAAAATTATAATTTATAATAAATTAAACAACACCGTATAGGCCTAAAAGTACAGCTAAAATGATTGGCCAATTAAATCAGCTTACTGGATTGACAGACCTGTTTAGAATGTTTCCTTTGACTTGTAACAAAGCATTTTTACAGTGTGGTATTAGTAGTTTTACCTAAGTAAAGGATCTGAATATTTCTTCCACCATTGGCTGATGGGTGTGAGGAGGGGGAGGAAAGGAGAAGAGCTGCGAGGCAGCAGTAGTAGAAGAGGCAGGACTTGCGGCAGTAGCAAAAGGGAAGTACCCGCTTGGTTCCCTCTTGCCCTAAGCCAGGAGAGTTAAAGGCAGGAAGCCATTACCAAAGTGTAAATGCACTCAGCCATCACTGCTTAAACACAGTCAAAAATATGTTCCAGCATTTGAAAGAAAAAAAGAAGGGGGTTGTGAGGAGGCCCGTCCCATTCAAACAACAAGTCTCTCTTGTCCCCTTTAAATAAAAGACTCTAGGACAAGGCCTCACAAAAGCCCATGGGCTTGACATGTTGTTAGCAAGCTCCCTGTGTCTCTTTCCAAACATTGCATAACGACGCTCCAGCTGCACACCGGTGGTTTGAGCCTGATGAGAGACTGTGATTAGGTTACATACGCCAGTGGAATGATGCAATAATTATGCAATCAGCAGCACAGCTTTGTGTTATGTCTATGATTTATCAACATTATTCGAATTGGGGGTAATTAATTGTCGCAGGCGGGCTTAATGGATCACTGTGTGACAGGGCATCTCAGACGGCTTTTGTTTTGGCATGTGGATTTGTACTACGTTGTTCCCCCAGCACCAGGGAAACCGTGCTCAGGCTTAATCACAATACAGGCCTTACCCTCTGCCTATCATTGTATTCTAAGTAATACACAAACGCACTACAGATCTACAGATAGGGGAACAGATGCAGGGAGGCCTAGAGAGACATAAACTGGTTCTTCATGTACTGTATGAGTAAAATGTGGGGGGGAGGTCACACTAGGAAAATCCAGCATAAACCAGAGCAAACATGGCATCATTCCTGCAATCTTAGACAGTTAAATCAAGACTTGTATACATGATCACATGTCACCTAAGCTAGAAAAGCAAGGCAGGGCTCTGTAGTTGTCATTAAAGAGACAAACCCTGGGGCTGCTCCATTGGCACTGAATGACAGACAGACTTTCTGGACTAACTCAGTGGCCGAGGTGATGCGAAGACAGGTCAAGCAAACATTCTTTGAGTCCATAGGTCTCCGATTCACTGTCAATGGAGCAGATCAACGTTTTGTCTCGTAATGGCAACAGATTATAGCCTTGGGTCTCTAGTTTCTGGCTTTTTGAGAGACTTGTTACAGAAGGTAAAGATCACAGACCTACAGATGTACTCCGCTGCATTTAGATGGAACTAGTTGGAAAATCTTTGTCAGAAACATACAGTTTGCACATTTTAGGTTACAAATAAGAGGAAAAACTTTTATAGCAAAAACCAAAGTTTCACTGAGTTCATTCCACATGTGTGCATGTGAAATTGTTAATGAAATTCAGCAACACGCAAAAGAAACAGCTCCATCATCTTGTAATTGGAGGGGTCAAGATCTCCTTGTTGGACAAACTCCAACTGAACCGTGCATGGATGTGGTGGTCGCTTTTATCCTGCTTTTTGTCAGAAAAGCTGAAATAACTTCAAACTGTCAGCAGAGAATTATAAATGAGAACTAGTTTTTTGTGAAAGTCACACATACCCTGTTTTTAACCAGACTAACAAAATCAAAAGTAGGTGCTGAGGAGATCAAAAAAACGTAACACACATCATTTGAAAAAATCTGATAAATAAAACAAAAAGATTGGGAGAATCAAACTACAACTTTATGGAGTATTACTGAGAGTTTTAAGCTATCTGATTTAATTACAAAGTAGTCAAATCTTCAAAAAGTGAAATAACATTTTTATTTTTGCATCAAATGGAAATATACAGCATTTCCATTTGGATTTGTAAAGGTTAAAAAAACTAACAGATGACACGTTGGCTCTGAGTCACTGCTTTGTGTGGGGGCTCTTGTGCCGGAGCCAATCGGGCCTTGGGACAGATCCTAACATGTCCTAAAAGGATCCGTCAGTTTGCTTATGTTTAACCAACGCTGAGGCCAGTTTGGCGACAGTAGTTGCATGGCCTGTGTACATTTGAAGCACCAGCGAGGCGCTGCGGTGTGAGAGTAGCAAATGCTTTTTGGGCGCTGGCTTTGCTATGACAGATGCGGACGTTGAACTCTTGACACTGGCTCAACCGGTTTATGTTCAACATGTGTGTCTCCGTTACTGTCTCTGGTTTCCAGGAGGCTGCCCTGGCTCGCTCACTGTGGACATAGGTATGTGTGGCTTTGTGTGTGACTGTGTGTGTGTGTGTGTGTGTGTGTGTGTGTGTGTGTGTGTGTGTGTGTGTGTGTGTGTGTGTGTGTGTGTGTGTGTGGCCAGGGGAGAGATGAGAGGAGCAGCAGGATCTGTAGCTATCTGGGAGGTTGCGCGTAATGACACACCGGGGACAGATCCATCAGGGTTCCATCAGGAAGACTCTGATTTACAGCCATGCTGACCAGCCAGCCTGCCCTCCACCCAAAGCAAACACACGGAAAACACCACCGCCTCTGTGTGGTGGCAGCTGGTGGGCTCACTCACACAAATGCACACACAGTGCATTTGGCTACTTTGTACGCCGGTCGGTTTTTGACTTAGACATTAGTGCAGAGGTACACGTGGAGGTGCTTTAGGAGCCAAAAGACAAGCTTGACATTACATTGTTGTCAATGTTGATAGTAAATTCTTCAAGTGTGTGCATACGTGTACTAGAATATATAATGCTATGCATGCTACTTACTGCCGACCTCCCCAGAACAGTGAAAGAAGGGAGATGGACAGATCCATTAAACAAGATGTCACCCCCAAACACAACAATGATTTATCACACACTGCAAATTATAAGCACCTGTATGAATGAACGGCATAGCAAAGCCCACTCCCACTGTCCGACTGCATGCTTTCACTCTCTCAGACAGCCACCCCACCACCTCAGCCCCCACAACCCCCCAGGCCCCTTCTTTCCTTGCGGACCCTCTGCCTCCCTCACTCAAACCAAGAGGAAGTCTGTCTGAAAAGAAATAACTCACCAGGTACAGAAAAGGCCATTTTGACTTAAAATCTCCATGAAATAATAGGTTTTGATGTTTTACGCAGAGCCAACCTACAGGAGCTGTGAAGGAAAGCTACATGCAAAGCAAATATGTGACACCTGGATGTGGCATGCTTTTATATCAAAGTTGCGGAAACCAATGAAGGCAGTTCAATATTTTTTTAGCTTTTAAGTCAGAAAGAACTCTTTAAAAAACAAATAAATAGATGATTTTGTTTTTTAAAACTAAAAGCAGTTCAAGTTCTTGATTTATTCATCATCCAACATACCAAATTCACTTTTAGAAGACTGTGACCCTCTGTGTGAAACCACCTGAATTCATTATGCTAACGAGCTAGCACTGCTGATAGGCACACAGGCTGATGTGAGGAAATGTGAGTTTGATTAATGTGGGCAAAATTGAGCAGTGCAGACCGCTCCCCAGCCCCAGTTAAAGGAGTCGCCTGCCATCAGGCTCAAAAGGCTGTGAGCAGCAGAGTAGGCTCTCGAGTCTGCATTGCTGCCCGACACTTTACAGCAAATCTGCAGCAGACCTGCTTTCTCCTGCCACACAAAACAAAAGTGGCCCTGGCCTGGACTAATCTAGCTGGCACACAGAGCCCTAAATGAAAACCATATTCCTGATAGCTTACACAATGAGGGAGATGTGCTTTGTGTTCTGTGTTTATGTATATATCAAATAGACCTGGGCCGGCCTGTCTCTCTCTGTGATTCTCCAGTACTCTTAAACTAGCCAGACCACAGACTCTCTTGAGATCCAGTCCCAGGAGACGGACCATCTCACGAAGCCCAGCCGGCTGGATCCAAAAGCAGCAACCCTGGCAATCTCTAGCCCTTAGGGGAGCAGGGCCCACCGCCACGCAATGAAGAAGGCATAGAGGTGGAGAGGGGTGGGGGGGAGAAGGGGAGGAAGGGGAAAGCTGAGCAACTAACCGAGCCCCCCCCATACCTGCCTGTACAGTCGCCTCTCTCCAAATGTTTACTTTGGACCAGACTGGCGGCCAACTGGTTGCAATTGACCCTCTACCAGGACGAGTTAGCGAGTGAACATGAGACTTTTCCTTCTGGGAAAAATATGGAGGAAAGCCCCACACATAGACTAAGGCACACAGGCTCACACAGTCTTGTATGAAAAGCAAACAAAAATACACAAATTACTTGAATTGTACAAAAAAACAACATACTTTACAAGTTTAGCCCAATACATCAGAGTAGAAAAGTGAGGACAATATTTGTTTAGAACTAAGCTGGAAAAAGGCCAGAAGTCAACAGCAGACCCAAAACCTACACAAGTCCACCTGCCACAGGTGTTAAAGCTCGGGCCTGCTGACTCTCACTCAGGCTGGTGGAAAACACAGGACTGTGTCAAACACTATTCTGCAGGCTCTGAGCCCTCATCTGCCATACCACGGGATAACTGGCTGGTCCCCCACCAGACAGCAGGGAGAGGCTAGGACGTGATGGAGGAGGGTTGCAGAGAGGACGCCCGCTTGCCCCATAGACTAAATATAACTTTTTAATCCTCATAAACTGCTCCATATGAGTTTAACATCCCTAACTCTGCCCAGGACTTCCAGGGGAATGGAACTCATTTCGTGGCTAGAACATTACCAGGATTCCTCCGGTTGCTGCCCGGCGTCCATAATAGGTTCCGTGTTCTGCTGAGGCCTGCTCCGATGCAAACCCTCAATTTCCACGGCAAATATTGATGAAAGAATGCGCTTATGATGAAAAATGCCCCAGAAAATGTAAATCAGTGGGCTGGCTGAGGTTAAACGATTGCTACCTATGAGTAAGCATGTGTGTTGGGACAGGCGAAGCATGTTGCCCGACGAGGATACAAACTATGTGCTCAAGCCCCTTAGGGATTCATTGCACCGCAAAAAAAACAAAATAGCAAAGCCAACATGCCACCCAGTTGCTAAACGTGATCATACCGGCCAGCCCCGAGTTGATATGATTCATCAATAAAAATCACATTTAAAATAAACACGCCCATGTAATCATTTCCCTTGTCAGCTGGCCAATTCATGCTCAGCACGCAAACCCTCTCAACGTACACCTGAGCAGTGTAAGCATGTCTCGGCCAGGGCAGGAAACTAGGGAGGAGGGGGCAGATTGGCATTTCACTCCAGGCCAGTCATTTGTCACAATTGTCACAGAATGCACAAACACAAATTACTGAATTATAACTGCGGATGTGTGTGTCTTGCCTTGGCTAAATCAAGACAGCGCTGGGAGCTGTCATAACGGGGGCTGGTGTGTGGGCCACCATGGGGGCGGAGGAGGTGGCCCCGAGTTAGTTTTTAGGACTCCTGTGTTAGCAGTTAGGTGTTTATTTGGGTAAACACAATGTGAATGCATGCGTAATAAATGTGATGGCACAAGGGGTGCTTTATTTTTAGTGGCTTCTGCTTTAACTGCAGAAAAAAAATATCCATCTGCTACCTGTGGTGTTAAGAAAAGGGACCGCACGGTCCGTGTTTCTGTTCTGTCTATTGTTTTCATGCCCTTATAAATGCATAATCCTTATACGCTTGATCTGTATAATAATTATTAAAATATTAAAATGAATATAACTTAGATGCGATTAAATATGTCTTATCATAAAGGTAAAAATAGATTAATAATTATTCATGAGCCTGTCCGTTAAATGACAGACATGGAGAAGGTCTAACATGACCTCTAACTAGGCCTGCACGATTTGCGGAAAAATATGCTTAGAATTGATATCATGATTCTCTGCCACAAGTTTTTTTCTCACAAAGTGTAATGTCTATTGCACACATGAACCATGATAAACTAATTTGCAGTACCAAACAGATTTGTTTTGGCACCTATAGCACATCGCGCATCACCACAAGCCTGTAAACATAGAGGCTTCAATGAAGAGAAGGTGAGCGCTTTAGAACCCATTTAATACAGTCTGTTTCAAATCCATAGAAGAAAGTAGTAGTTTGTGATGCAGTTGCTTGTAAGAGTGAAGGAGAATCAAAGTCATAAAAAAATTAAATAAATAAAAAAATCAAAATCAAAATTTTAAAATTAAATTGTGAACAAGGTGAATCAAGATCACGATTTTATACCAAATAATCGTGCAGGCCTGACCAATCGGATTTTGCAGAAAAATGTAACCCAGTGGCATGCACGGTAAAATGCAATTGCTGCCTATCTTCTCAGCAATGAAACTAGAATAACGACCAACTGGTATTCTAAAGCTAAAGAACGCTGGTGTTGAAATGCTACAATAACCCTGTTAGTTCTGCAAAGAGACAACATGTCTCAGCAATCTGTATCCTGCACAAACTAAATCCTCAGTGTTACTAAAAGAGGTACTGGTGTGGATCCGATGTGCTCTGTTGTACAGAGTGTGTCCTGTGTGTCGAGGTGAACCACACAGGTATGGTGGGCCAGACACAGGAAACGTATTAACATGGACCACCGTTTACTCTCCTAACCACACTGTCCCACAGGGACATGGAACAAACACACACACACACACACACACACACACACACACTCTTACTTTACAATTTCAATATATATTGCAATAATAAAAACAAAAATGCAGACAAACTCACACATATATGCAGATATAAAAAACACTTATTAAGCAATCCACAGTCAAGTAACATATTTAAACATCCACAGGTTTATTCATGCATATACACGCTCACATTCAGACATAAAGATAAAGACATCACACGCACAGTGACATTCTCACAGGCAGACATGCATCATGTTAACACCTGTCCACAGACATTCACACACTATCCATTAACACCTACATAAAACACCTACAGGCACCCGTATTCTATTAGAGGTCAGCGCCCAGCTCCTCAATTTCATGGCCCATGTATGAGGGCCACAAAGGGGGATGTGATGACAGAAGGGCAGGCAAGCTTCACCGTTGCAGACGGACTATCACTCACTAATACAGACACTTAAAAAAAAAAAAAGGCACACGGGCTGGCGTTGGACACGCATGAAAGTGCCTTGTGCACACACCTATACATCTCAATTACAGCTCCAAGCATCAGGTTTCCACATAAAAAACAAATTGATCAAATGGAGGCTCTGAAGCACATCATAGACTAACAAAAATTTCAATGTGTAAAATTTAAATAAAAAGGAAAAAAAATACTTTTGATGCCAAATAGACAAAATGATGAATGCAACACTACTTCTTTAGATGCCAATCTCTGCTCTCCATTTTTTTTTAACCCTTTCCGCTCTCTCTCTCTCTCTCAAGGTATTGAGTTGTTCTCTTTGGCTCTCTCACTCTCTCTCTCTAAGCTCTCCTCTATCTTTCCCCCCTCCCTCTCACTCAGGAACTACGTCTCTTCCATGGCTGGGAGGTTGTAATTTGTTACAGGCAGCCGGGCAGGCAGAGAGGTCTCCCTCTTATCTGGACATGGGATCACCAGGAAAATCATATCATAGGGAAGGCGTATTTAAATGTAGCCGTAATTGCGGCAATCATTTCTTGCTGTCTCTTCAACCCCCACCTCCCACTTTAAAAAGGCCCAACCCTCCCTTCCCCTAACTTTCTCCAGTCTCCCATCAGTCCATCTCGCTTTAAACCCCCACCCCCCGCCCCACTCCCAATTCCCCAATGTTTTCCCCTGGCTTTTCAGAACAACCTTCCTCTTCCCCAGTGTTTCCTCCTCTAGTATCCAGTTAATCCTGGCTCGTGGTGTGGGCTCCAGGGCCGACAGTCGCATGACAAGGAATGTTTCCCTTTGTAAGAGCCTACTTCCTCCTCGCACAGTTTTAGCCTTAATTGAAATGTTTCCTATTGAGCTCAATCAAGAGGGCAATTACCTAATTATTCGCTTATGCCTAACTCGACCCTGTAGAGAGAGACGGAGAGCTGAAGAGAGAGGAGAGGGATGGAAAGGGGTGAGAGGAGGGGGTGGAGGAGAGAAGCCAAAATATTCAGATAAAGGCAACCAAAATGTGAGGAGAAAGAGGGGCAGGGGAATTATAGGAACTAATTAAACATTTTTCTTTCCCTTGAGGGAACAGATTCTGTACAGAATCATCAGAAAGCATGTTGTAAAGGGTTTGAATGTGCAAACTGCAAGAAATTGTGTATTTTAACCAGCTACTTTATGTAAAAATCTTATTTTACGCTTATAGAGAAAATGCTGAATTGTTTAAAGAAAACCCAAATTTCCACATAAGTTTCTCTTTAAACTTCTATATAAAAGGGCATCCGCTCTACCAACTGAGCTATCTGGCCGCCCAGAAATTTCTTGATTTAAAGTGATATTATCTTAGATTTTTGGTTAGATGGATCAATTCATATCCATCCATCCATCCATCCATCCATGGAGCGATTACCCTCATTTCAAGATATTGTCACTTAGAAAATCATCCAGCAAAAAGCAATGCAAACGAGTGAAACTAGTACTTAAGTCCTTCCTCCAGAACTGAGGAAGTCCCTTTGATGAGAGACAAAACGTCATCGAAATGTTTTAACCAAGTCCAGTTTCCCTGGAATTTAACCTCTCTTGGATACTATGACCTGGATGGCTGAGAACCCTCGCAGACATATAGCCCTTGAGATCTTTTTTTTTTTGCTTTATGAAAAATGTAATTTCAATAAGATGCACTTTTTTTGCAGTGCCCAGACAGAAAAAAAAGGTGGTTCTCGGAGAAAGCGTTTTATGGGCTCATAAGGAAAAGTATTATCAAAGAGAGGGACGAGGGGGACGGGGGAGACGAGAGGGAGACATTAAAGGAGCTGGAATGTTTTGTCCCAGCTCAGCCGGCCCCAACACATTTAATAATGAGACAGGTAATAAAAACACACTGGCACACACACCCTCATATGCACACCCACGTAACACATATCCCAGCAAATAGAAGGACGTGTTTTCATACGCTTTCGTCCAGGCTTTTCTGACATTAAAATAGATTGCCTATGTCATGTTCTGAACCATAATAAACAAAATGTTATAGCTCATTCGAAAATGGAGTATGTTAAAAAGCAATCAGTACATCATTATAAGTATCCATCTTGTGCAAAGTAAAGCTTTACTTCTGAATAATTTACTTCAGCTCTGTGAATTATGACCCTGAGCGGTGCGATGGATGGCATAAATGTGTGAGAGAGGCTGTGTATGCTCTGATTTGAATTCTGTCCTTCTCTCCCTCTCTCGCTCTCTCATCTCTCTAAGCCCGCCTCCATCTGCAGATTCAACAAGTGTTGGCTGGCCGACTCTTAAATCAATCATTTAAATATATGGATAAATCAGCGAGCAGTCTGGGTTTAAGCACACATGCCGTAGCTTAATTCACCCGAGCAAACGAGCACAGCAGCCATATTTCAGCCAACATGTGCACCACTGTTGTCTAAACAAGCGCTGCGAGGCAGGCCGCAGAGGAGGGTCCTGGCTGGAGGTCATGGAAAGCAGTTATAATGCTTGCACACAAACACATACACACAAACACACACACACACACAGGCTGTGAAGAGAGTAAATGCCCTGGTTTGAGGTCATGGAAATCAGTTATAATGCCGCCTTTCACCAGGGAAAATGAGAGGAGCAGGGGATCACAGACAGAAGTTGCTTTCCTGTTACACATATGAACATGTGTACACACACACACACACACACACACACAAACATTTACACACATGCTCTGTGGGTTTAAAACCACACTAAATAGGAAGGCAAACATGACGGTCTGATATGCTCGCTCAGACACACACACACACTGACCTCTACGGTCCGCAGAGAGAAGAAAAATGGAAGCCCACTCTCTCACAGACTGGGTGGGCTGGTCAGCTGGACTTAGCGGAGCAGTGCCTCTGGGAATTCTGCTAAAATGCTTTACACACATGCAAATACAAACACTAACTTTACTATTTTAACAATTTCATTGAAACTTTGTAATGGCGGTTCCACTTCTTATGTGCTCAAAGCAAAACCAAAAAGCTAAAAAAAAAAAATATCGCAAAAGTCCAATATTTCAACATGAAGCCAAAACACTAAGCAGTGCGAGCTGGGCAGAGGAAGAGGAAAACAAGAGAGGGTGGATCTGAGGAGCGTCCAGGTGGTCCCTACCCCTGCAGCCTGCATGGGGGCACCACACTGACTTGAAGGGCAAAACCTGAAACCCATGCAAATGTGATCACCAGAGCTGGCCTTGATTGGGACGGCCGCATATGATTAAATATAATTGCATAGAACCTTTTCCAAATGCTTCGGTGGTTTTAAAAAAGTAGGAAGGAAGGATTTAAAACCAATTCCCAGCTTTTTTAGAGAAACGAGAAGGAGAAAGTGTGTGCTTGTGAGAAAAAGGGAAATTTGTGTAAAAACAGTGAGAAAGACAAGAGATAGAATGCGATTTATTTCCTTCAAATCAGGGCTGGTTTTTACATGCACACGCTGCTTTGCTGGCAGATAGAGTACGATGGGGTTCAGGGGCAGAGCCTTCACACTCGGATGATTGATGGCTCAGTCTGAATGCTTAAGTCAACAGAGCATGAGCACGTCTCAGCAGCCCAGACTAGGCCCTACACTCAGCACCTATTTAAGGGTCAGGTGCTTCAGAACACACTCACTGTGCAACTGCTCCCATTATCTTATCAAAGCCCGCGCTGAGGAGGAAAGAAATTGGGGGAATAACCCGTTTTTGAAAACTATGACATGCTTGATGGGATTGCAACGTAGCTCATCTGACTTCGGGATGGAACCTTTTTTTTTTTGTATCTCAAAATTTGCGGATTTTGTATCTTTTAGATGAACTGAAGTATTAAAAGGGTAGGTTCACATTTTGTCTTAAAACAATATCCACGCCCATTTGTACATTGTTGCTTTAATTGTTCCACTAATGAGTAAGAGAGCCTTTCTTAAACTATTTCAATGAAAAAGGTGGGGGACAAAACTTTTCAACCCTTTGTTAATAATGCCTTCAAAATGTTTGCCCAAGCCAATGTGACGCTCTAGCAGTCTGAGTCTTGGCAAATCAATCAAGATATTTCCATTTCATTTAAGTCCAAAATTCCATCTTTTCTCAGAAGCAGCTTAGCAAGGCAATTATGTCAATGTACATACCGTATAGGCATATACATATTGTAATAAGCCAGGCATCTTTTATAGGTTGATACAATTATCCTTCTTAAGCAAAGTAAACATTTGAAAATACATTCACCTAAGTATTTCTCAAAATGTCAAACTATTCCACTATACTTTACAACGTTTTGGAGATACAGGTGTCATTGGACATCGGTGGTGACATGCTATGCATATCTCAGCAGGGCTAAAACCAACAAATATTTTCAATTTTGATTAATGTGCCGACCATTTTTCAATTGATGCATAATCTTGTCTAACAAATGGTGATACATCCAAATAATACCATAGTTAAACAAATAACTGATTTGAAATCCCACTCTCAGGGGCTCCAGTGCTATATGAGTGTCGGTGAACGTGTGAGCGAGCAGAGAAAGAAAATGTTTTGTGAGTGAATGAACAAGTGTTCTCCTGTGCATGTATATAACCCTCTATTGTGTGAGGAAGGAAGGTTCCGGGTCACCTGTTCCAGCACGCAGGTGTCCACCCTGTTGATCTGTGGGCTGTTCCACTTCAACACCTTGTCACCATGCCCCAAAACCTCCTCCCGACTCTCCACCCACTTTCCACTCCATCATGTCATAAAAGAATCCAGGTGAGAAATATGTCTCTTCTACCATAAATTGAAGGAAAATCAACTCCCATGTCACACTGGGTTGCAATTAGAAATGTGCATTTCCTCATCCACATGTGGGAGAGATGAATGTGTTTACACTTTACCAGGAGGCCTCCAATTGTTTTAGGGAAAACCTAAGCTAACCTTTGTTTTGGCCATCAGGTATGACATTTCACTCACCAGATACACTTTACCACAGAGGGCATATAGAGAAGTAACAGGAGAGGTCAGACAAAGATGAACATTTTGTTTGGGTAATATAGTTAAACGGGGGATATGTTTACAATCTATCTAAATGTCTGACCGCTCGTGATCCTTTCACTACGGACTTTATTGTAAATGTAAAATAATGATAGGAATGATTGAACCATATAAAAAAATTAAACTGTAAATATGTCTAACTTTCCTTTAATATGAGGCTGTTGTGGGTGCTGTGGGTTGCTAATGAACCTGTGCTTTTCCAGTTGCATCTTGATTTTTTGAACTACCAGGCCACCCTGTCAGAAGCACAATGTGCACAATACATATACAGTAAAAGCTATCGAACATTTTGGAAATGGATAACAACAACAAAAAGTTCTGGAAAGTCACAGATAAAGCGCCTGAAAATTGCACTATGATTTGCATTATCTCTACCCCTTTAGTTTCCACATGTCGAACCAGCAAAAATCAAACACAGATGCACTACAAATACACTCATCCGTACATCTGAGTCTTCAGTGGGGTTCGGTGCAGATTGGTGACATCGCAGAAGCAGCACAGAGTGTGTTTAAACAAAGTAAAATTCAATTGTGGAGATTTAGCAGGAGTTGGAAATTTGGTCCATGTGCTGTGAAAATGTGTTTAAAATGCAGTAGATATACATATACAATGGAGCAACCCCCAGAAAGAGTGAAGAAAGAAAGAAAGAAAGAAAGAAAGAAAGAAAGAACATAAGAAAGCGTGAAAGAAGCAGAAAGAAAGTCAGAAAGTTAAGAAAAGAAAACAGATTAAGACGGAAATGAGAACACTGATGGAAATGAGTCATTTCCATCAGTTTGCCTTTCACGCCAAATAAATGGCAGATGCTACAAGGTGGGCTACTAACAACAACAAGGCCGCTGCGACAACAAATACCCATACACGCACAAAACACACATTCATCTATATAATTCAGAATTACATCTGTGATAGCGTTGCTACAATCTCCGTTTGATTAGGAGCAGGTCCGAGTCAGCTGCAAGGAGAGGAGCTTTGAGGGACGGAAGGACAAGGAAACCAAGAGCTTTGACACGCTGTAGGTCTTGGCTGGACCGAAGCCCATTAAATAGCCTGGATTTCAGTCTCCGTCATGGTTCCACACAGCCCTGTTCTGTATGTATGCGCCCGTGTGTGTGTGTGTGTGTGTGTGTGTGTGTGTGTGTGTGTGTGTGTGTGTGTGTGAGAGAGTGAGAGTATGCTTGTCGAGGCCTATTTGCAGATGTCTCCCCAACAGGCGTACAACTGACAACAACTACACACCCCTGCATATAATGGAAGTATAGTCTATGTGTCTATGTGTCTATGTGTGTGTGTGTGTGTGTGTGTGTTCGTCTTCCTCTGGGGCCTGCAGCTGTGACAGGACCTACATCACGACACAAACATCAGGAAAATAGCTCTGAACACAATCACTGGATCACAGAAGATCAGATTCAGTGACTCAGCAGGGGCCTGGGGAGCACTAACGAAACAATCACATGTAGACAAAACACACAGACACCGCGCGCACACACACACACACGAACAAACGCACGACAGGAACCAAATTTAACCTTCACTCTGCGGGGGCAATCTCATCTCTGATTTCCCCAATTTCCCCCCGTTGATTCACTCCCTGTTGGAGCCAGATGAGGACGAGGATGGCACAACAAAGGCTGGCGGTGCTGATCTTCCTCCTGGTCATCAGTGTCCACATCGTCATCCCAACCAACCCCCACCTTCTCACTCACCCCCGCCCGCTCAACCGCTGCCACCCCTCGCCCCCATGGGTTGGGTGCTTCCCAGCTGCAGCCTGGCTCGTCCTGATTGCGCCTGATTTGGGTTAAGTGATTATTACCCTGCTGCGGTTTGGGTAGGGACTCTCCCACAGGCTGGAAACAAGGAAGGAGGGAGACCTCTCTCTCTCAAACACACACCCTTTCTGTTTAGGTGTGTATCTAAGAGGAAGACAGAAACAGAGAGACCGCCTGAAGGGAAAAGATGACTGTAAACACACATGACAAGAAGACATCAGAGAAACACATCTCTCTCTCTCTGTGTGTGTGTCTCCAATTTTAGCACACATTTAAAAAAAAAGTTTCTCGAAAATCAGCAACAGACAACACAAATGAATGTGTGTTTTCATCCACCACTGTCACACAAATACAAGAAGTTGTGCTTATTATGGTGAACAGTTGGTGGCGCTAATTCTCCAGTCGGATGGTATTAATGCATTTTTCAATTAATAAATTAGATATTTTGGCTCTCTAGCGTTTGTAAAAAGGTTTGTCATGCACACATTTGAAGTGTGCATGACAAACCGGTAGATGAAAATGCATTTAGTGAGAGAGACCAGTTAAACAAAAAGATTTAAAAAATCTAGTATTGTAGTAAACATACATGTCACAAAAAGGGCAATTGTCTCAAAAAACCACGCGCACACACACACATACAAACACACACACACGCACCAGGGACGTTTCAGGAGACGTGTAGACTAGAGGAAGAGGAAAGCAAAAATGTTGCAAACACATATTTACAACCTGGAGTTAAACTGTCTCTCACTCTGTAATTCTCAGAGCTTTTTACTGCAGGCTGGGGGTGAACAAAGTGCACGTTCTGTTATTCTACCGTCCGTCTCGTCTTACACCCACCCATCAGATTTAGGGCTGAGGTTTTAGGGCCTCCGCTACAGAGACTCTGGGCCTTTGCTGCATTAGGAACACCCTGGAAACCGGACTAGGGTTCAGGATGGGTTGCTATTCATGTTTTCTTCATTTCTGATTTGCTATTTGTGGAGAGACAGAGCCATTTCAACGGCCAATGTCTCTCTTGCATTAACTAAAATCTTATTTTCTGACAGAAAATTGGTTCAAATTGCTAAGACTTTGATTTGTGACTCATGATAACAAATCGTGATTTTTGTTCATCGTGCCCTCAAAACAGGTGACCGGACCTTTCAAAAGCCAAACGTTAAGCTAAATAAACGAGTGGTTTAAAGGAAGTCTATAAACATCATGAACACTTGAACTGAAATGTGTTTTGATCATTTCCAATTTCTTTTACTTTTTAAGGCCTGAGGCCTAAGGATTTATAAAGCCTAGCTTACAGCTCATAGGCCAGTAGTTTTTATTCCACATTTTTAGACCGCAGTAAGAAGCTTTTCCATTCAGCTGTGGTTATCTAAGGATATTATGCCACACTACTTGTACAATTCTAAAACTATTCCCTATCTCCTTTTGCAAATCAAAAGCAGAATTTTTGGTTAATGTACCCATCCTATCAGATGCCCCCATCATTAAGAATTCAAGGTGTCCCGAGTTCACATTGAAGATAATGATAAGTGGACAGCTGCAGTCCAGCTTTGGCTCCCTGAACGCAGCCTATTTCAGGCCGTAGATCTCCCAGCTAAGATACTCGGCCGAGTAGCACATGAAAAGAGAAACAGCAATGAGTTCAAACTGAATCCACACAGAACGGCTGGGAGCCAAAAAACACACCATAATCTCAAACATACCAATTTCATCATGGTGGGAAAGATTCAACAGGGCATGCACACCTGCTTAACGGAGCCTTTCCACACGGGAGGGATATTTCACAAGTCCAACAATGAATTTTAATCATGTGGCTGCAGTGGACAGAATGCAAAGTAACTGTCAGAGAAAAAAAGGGTTTCATTTATGGAAACATATAGGAACTACCAAAATGATCTTAAGCATAGCTGAGTGGCATAACAGATGGTGTTATTTCAATACCGATCTCTAAAAAGAAGTGTGTAAGGCTATATGCTACTATGTTACACTCCTGCTACATCACTACACACTAACATTAAGCAGCCATCTTATTTTTTTTATCAGTACTTCTTGGTACATTTACAGCTTTAATGCAAACTAATTTTGACACAGTATAGGCCTGCACCAATATTGGAAAATAGTCTTATTTTGAAAAGAGAATTTTAAGTCTTAGTAACACGTTCAATGTCAGAGTGTATTGTTTGTATCTGTTAATTTCTGAATATACAAAACCAAAAAATGTAACCACAAAAAAGTCTTAGTAACCTACTGTAAGTGAATTGAAACCAAGTCACACACACACCTCTTTAAAAACTTAAATATGTTTTAATGTTTTACCCAAAATGTGTTTCTACATCTTATAATCTATTTCCCAAATACTTTAGAAATAATAATAGAAATCAGAGCATAGTGGACTGGAGAACAGTTGTTCACATTATTTGTATGAACATCTTTGGCGGTTATGACGCTGTCTTGTGACAAACGGTCTGCAAAGGAGCTGAAAAGACATGTTCTGAAGATTATTAAAAAAAAAAAATACTTTCAGAAGGGGTTTATTGGCTTTAAAACCATTTTCTGCCTGCAGTCAGTTTAGGTGTGGGCACCTCAACAATGGAGTCAAAACTTCAAATGACGTTTTCTTAATTCCTGTTTAATTTGGTTGGAAATGGCTTGAATTTCATTATTTTTAATAAATCATAAATTGTGAGACCAGCGATGCATAGAGGTAAGACATTCACATTCTGTTACATGATGCAAATCATGAAGTTAAGAGTATAAAACCTAGGGCTGGGTATCAATACCGGGACTTTGATACCGGTTGCTAAACGATCAATCAACAAAAAATCTTTTCATTTATTTGTTAGCTCCTACTATGTGAACCTGTCTCCGTGCATAATGTAGAGTGTTCTCTGCATGTCTCCACCACGTGCAACAGCCAATCACCAGCATTATTAGATCCTTGTAGAAGCATCCTGCATGCTAATTGGCTCACTGACGCTGAAGATATTTACTTCTTAGGTATTGAAATTGGGTATTGAATGACGAGGCATTTAGCAATACTTTGCTATTCAGTTGTGCCTATAAAGTATTGAATTTGGTCCCCAGCCCTACTTAAACTTGCTTCAAACAGCAATACTAAAACCGATGCAATTAAGGCAACTGATCTACCAGGATGCCTCAATCAGATAATTATCCACATCATCCTCTTCCATCACTTCAGCAGCTTACACTTACACATTAACACAAACCTTCCTATTATTAGACCACAGCAGCACTTCTTAAGTAGTCATCCAAGTCCCTTTTACCCATCATTGAATCTGTGGCATTTCTACTGACATTGCTCCTCGTTACATTGCAAAATAGTTGCGCACAATGGGAAGAGTACAACTTAAGATATTAAGCCTTAAGCCTTAGAGATACTACACGTGTATCAGAGAGGACTAGTAGTAGTAGGATGGGGATGCATGAGATGACTGTCAGCCTTGTGGAGCACAGATCCTGAGGCCCAATTACACACACCAAAAACATGGTGTGAAGTTTTTTGAGAAGCAAATTGGTCTGCTTTTAATTATGTAGAGAAAAGCAGTTGGACATTAAGGCTGGAATGCAGGGTGTGAATAGATTCTTCAGCAGCAACTAATTTCAGATGTTTACCACGCATGAGCGGTTTTAAAAGTTGAAAATGGCGTTCCAAAGTGGAAAACATAACACTGAACATTTTTTGGTGATTAGGATAGACAAGAAATGAAATATGTTTGACACTAATCATGTGGCATAAGGCTATAAATATACAAACTACAAAGCCACTGTTTTGCAACAGTTTTTTTTTGTCTGTTTCTATTATAGAGCTTGCTATTCAGACAGTAAGACTAAAGTACAGACATATATTCATATAGATGTTTCAGCTAGATCAGCTCTATAGAAACAAGTGTTTACAATGCTTAGTGTGGGGTTCTTTCTGACTCACCACACCTCTAAGTATCTATAGAAACATGTGACAGCATGAAAATGGCTGAATTCATAGCAGTGGATCCTGAATGTACAGTAGTGTATTCTCAAGCAAAGCAAACTATGAGACTTGGCCACTGGGGAAATCGCATTACACTGCACACTGTTGTCCAAACAAGGGCAGAGGAGAGAGAAAACATCAACTGAGAAGGGGGGAACCCAGACCACCAGGGTTATCCCCCCTTTCCATATTTACTTAAACTTTAATGGTTTGGCCCAAGCCCTACAGGGCCATCTTTCACCCCACGTTTTTCCCTCCTTCACACCCAAAAACAGCATGCAGCGCAAGAGGTTTCCTGTAGCAGCCGTCTGACTAGCATGTACATCACTTACTCTCTCTCAGTCTCTCTCACACACACACACACACACACACACACACACTCACACTCACACGTGTGTAAGGTCAAGCAAATGCTTCTCATGGAGCGCTTCACATAGAGTGCAAGCTGCTTGACCATACCAATTTAAGTGGATCTAGAAGAAGAAAAAAAAAAAGGTAACAAGTCTCTTGGAGGACACTTAATACAAACATAGTATTCAAGTCATAGCTTATTTTGTTACCTGCTTTAAGCTTAACAAGCAAACACAACATTTAAGTCAGGTTTTGAAAAAGACAACAGCAAAGGCCATATGCATCTGCATGGTTTTGGAGAGCAGGAAGACTGACAGCCTCCTCTTCTGTCTGGGTGAGGCAGCTTACTGCTGGGGGAGGAATTCAGGACATTTGCTTGTTGTGGTTGCAATCCTTTGAGATTCCCCTCAATGGCTATCCCAGCACCAAAATGGCTACAATCACTGAGAAGTAGTCAGAAACTAAAAGTCTGTGTGTTTTCTTGTGGTGTGTGGAGGTGTTCTCGCCCCCACGTCTGAAGTGAGACCTCCTTGTCTGAGTGTGGCTGCTAGTGTACATCTTCCCACACAAGCCTCCGCATGATACAGATTTCCCATAAAGGTCTTGTGCTTTGACAGGGAAGGTGAAAGGGGGGGGGGAGGTTCTTGCTGTGGAAAATGGAGGCAAGTTTTATGACCCATGTTCCCTGTCCTCCTGTAAAAATCACACCAGCCATTTTCCAGCGTTGCAGCATCATCGGTATCGCAGCCAATGAAAACAATGGAGCGTGTGGAGAAGAAACGAGGCAAACAAAGAGAGAAAAAAAGGAAATACCTGCAGGTCTACTTTAGACATATACATCATCCTTTCCCTCCCCATCAGTCTCTGAGGTAGACCCCGTACCTACTCTCACACACATGTAGAAATCTTTAAGATTCGCAGCCCTAGAGAAGTTCTCATCGGTTTTCAGTGGCAATCCAACCTGGCAATCTTCCAAAGCTCTCTACAGGCACTTTGTTTTGCAGAGGGGGGTCTTTTGGGTTAAACCCAACAAAGATGCATCACTGTATGGGCCCACCACGTGTGGGTGGATAACTGGGCACAGTTTTGTAATTCCATATTACGAATGGAAAGCTGCCATGCTACTCTGCCTTCGCCCTAATTCTGATTGTCAAACTCTCTATTGAATTATGCGAAGAGAGGGGGAATGCATGTCTCAACTAAGCCTTGAAGATGAGAGAGCAGGAAATGCCAAAGTGGTTGTTCTGTGAGGTCCTGTCTGTAGAGGTCAGATGAAGACATGCATTGTGTGTATGATTCATATGCCACATTGTATTAGCGTACAACAAGGGCTGAGAGGAGGCAGATTGGCTTGGAACACTGGAGGACAGGGACAAGGCATTTGTATTCTCCTGTCCTGGTAATACATGGTAACAAGGGTGATTTGCACAGTTAAATCAAAACCAAGTGATGGTAACATTGAAGTCCAATGCATCTTAAGAAGAAGATGAAGCTCTTCTGTGTGTTTCACATCAGAGCCTACTGCAATGCATTTGCTCCTCAGGAGACTCAGTCACTCGAGGTAACATAAAGAGTTAGTTAACCTGTGAGAGCGTGCTTGAACCCTAATGCGCTGCAGATGTAGCCATCTTAGAAGTCACACGTTTTATTGAAAGCTCACTGCCATGTTCGTTGCTTTTCTGTCCCTTGAAGGAAATGTTTAGAGAATGAGAATTTATCTTTGGGCATGTAAGGAATGATCCCACAAACATTTTGATCAAGACACACACGTTTTGCATTAAAACAACATGACTGTTCAGTTATTTCAGAGCATTTTTTTTTTTAAAAATAGGCTGCGAGCCACTAAAGCAACACTAATGCAGAATAGGTGCAACATGGATGCATGATAGGGGACTTGTGTTAAGGATTCCAACGGCCATGCCCGCCAGGCAGCCATATTACTCATGTAGTTGAAAGGTCTATTATAAAATTGGCTATGCATTACAGGGACATAATTTGGGCTCCTGACAGTCCTGAACACTGCCTGCGGTGAGGCTATCTAACACAGTCAGTGGGATTTATCTGCTGTTATGATCAGACCCACAGCAGACCTGCCTAAACACAGCTTATCTGCCCCCTGCATCCCAGATCACATGGAAAAGGTTTGAAAGAACACTCAAGATGTGCAACCAAGTCCCAATCTGATGATTCAACCTGAAATTACACGAGAAAGCAAAATCTAGACCTGATGAGCACCTCTAATTCTGCATCAAACCCTCCCTGCTTCGAGGCTCCTCCTCATCCCCCTTCCTTGCTCAGACCCCCTCCCTGGCTCCATTGCTCCAGGAGATCCTATCATTTCTCCCGCAGACTAGATTTCTTGGGTGACTTCAAAGCTTGTTCACTAAGTGTTTAGAAGAATGCAATGGAAACAGGAAAATAATGTTCTGATTTCTGTAAACTTTATAACATCTGCTTTTGCTTAGTGCTGGTGCAGTGTGAAGCAGGGGCTCCATACTGTGTTCAGTTTGGGACATTTTTTTCCCACAGTTTAAACGGCATCTTGCACACTGTGCACGATGGGAAGGGTAAAAGAAAAAGGGCTTGAGTCAAAGAACATATACTTAATGGAAACACAAATGACGTTAATGAAGCTTTGGTAGGAGCAAGGGCCGGTTTTTATGGCGGGCAGTCTCAGCCATGTCACAGACCATTTGAAAGCAGGTGAGGATGAATCCCACAAGAAAGGTAATAGTTTAGCCCTCTAAGACCTAATTTCCATCACTGTTTGTATAACCTTCATCTTCTGAGAATTCAGAGGATGCAATGAGTATATTTCCACTGAGAGGGAAAGGAACCAGGCGAGGCTTTGCTTGTGTCCCAAAAGGCCTGTGAGTAATGTTGCTGGCACCGTACAAGCATACACACAGACTAACGCTACCTCCTTGTGTATACACAAGATGACAAGCAGTTTTTAGGGCCAGGCCAGATAACTCCATCACAATCTCTCCATGCTAACAGGGCAGCATGACAAGAGCGCAGTGTATACACACACACAGCATCCGACTGGCAGCCTCAGGGCTCCTGTCTCCTTTCCCCTAACTCAATCATGCTCGGGTTTCACTCTCGCCCATCCGAGGCTAACTCGCTTCCTCTCTCTATCCCCTCACACTACCCCCCATCCTTAAAATCCTTAAACCACATCCCACCCATACAGTAAGTATCTGTTCACAGTCCAATATCCATGCATGTTAAGAAAAGGAAAAGCTTCTAGAAAATACTTTTTGGATATTCTCCTTAAATATTGAATTTAACAATATTTCTAACATTTCTGCATTAAAATGACTAAAAACAACTATAGCTATGTTATATATTTAGTTGAGGTGTGTACTTACACTTTCCCAAATGTTTCCGACAATTTTCAAACCCAGAGAAATCTGTAATTTTATTTCTGAGACGGGACGTTTTGTTTAGGCGCCTGTCGGAGGCATCATATAACCTTTGACCCCTCTAGTTACTCTAACTTTTGTCAAAACACAGACACCCAGATGATACGTTCGAGAGCAATTGTAAATCCTACAATGTCACAAAGAGTTATAATCAGAAACCGTAATACTGCTTTTTTCCTGCCACACGGCATCATTTTGTCGTTACAGTTGGAATTCATTGACATGAAATGCCACTTTGTAACACAGTAATACAGCAGATACCTTATGTATCGATATGTTACAATATTAATCTATCCAGCTTAACAGTGCTAAAAAGTGCTAGCTGACATATAGCTAATGCTTTGGGGTTACGGTCAACGTTATGGGATTGCAACATCGTTCAACACACTCATAAAGTTGTTTGCAGTATGATTGTTTTGACCACGGTTAACAGCAGTCTGTCTGCCTTACTCTGCCGGCGCTGAGAGACTTCCGTCGGGGTGAGAACTGACAACATCCCCGGGGCATGTAGTTAACGTTAGCCCCTAGCCAGCTAGCAGCTAGCCCCTATCATTACAGCAATCCAAACACGGCCAGCACCTAACTCCAGTGCTGGGCGCTAACGGCAATTTAATGAACCGTCGGAAAACAGAGCATAATTAGACCCGGACACCCGGGTCAGAACAGCAGCCATGTGTAACGGCGTTCCGGGCAGCTGGGAGATCTTCTGCTTTGTACTTATGTTGGTAAAACTGGACCTATTTTATTAAATTGACATGAATAAATGTTACTAAACCTAACTCAAATAAATAAGCATTCTAATAGGCGATGGTGTTTAACAATAAAGAATACAACTCCCATAATTCTACGCACCTTCACAATGTCATTAAAAGTCTGTGTCAACCATCCATTATTCTAATTAAGCGGTAGAAAATCACATATTGTACGTTTAAAAATAATTTAAAATAGTGTATACTTGAAGGAAAGGTAGCAGCCTATGTAGCCTTTTCCACTTGTTTTGTATTTGTTCAAACAGTTTAAAATAGAAGTAGAAAGAGGATATTCATTTTTGGCAGGATTAAGTCCTAGGCCAACGAGGACACACGAGTGGCTTTGGAGACAGCTGCCACCGAATTCTCCATTAACACAGTTAAAAATGGAGAAAATACTCCCTAAATCACTCTGACACTGCTAAAGAAAAATAACTCTTGGCAATATACCTTGCACTTCTCCATTTCATTGTTTGGTGTTATATTTTCCATATTCCAGTGAAAGTGCCAAAATACCAAAACCCTGAAGTCACGTTGAGCTATTTCCAGTGTGGCTAAAAATGTATTTGCCAAGTCTGCAAGGCAACGGTTCAGCTATTTAAAACAAATGTCAGATTTTGGTGTCAGTTCGTTAAATTTAAAGAGCAGGAGCATCTTTCAAGATGCCTCATTTTGCTCTGATTTATGGCAATCTAACAGAGAGGAATAGAAGAGCCGAATACCCACTGACAGCAGCCTCAAAAAACCACAATACATTGCAGCCAAAAGAGACACAGACTTGTCTTCTTAACAAGCCGAGAAAACACAGACTCCCTGACCTGACAATGTTGGCATCATTACACACAGAAGTTTTTCTCTAAGTAAAGCTGTACTTTCATTAAGTGGGCTGGATTTTTATGGTTTGTTCTTAATAATGGGGTAACTTCAACTGAAAATATTATAAACATCTAACTCATAGCTGAATGCATTCTTAGGCACGCTCTCTGACTTGTCAAAGGAAATTGTAGGTAAATTAATAATTTTAAAAAGGACCATACAGGTGTGCGTTTGCATATTTTGCAAGACAATTATTTTTTAAAGTACAGTGTGAAAACTTGCTTGACATAGGAAGTTCCGCAGTGGACATGATATCAATTTTATTTCTGACACATATTGTTTTAAAATTGTGTTGCACCTATAAAATAGAACAACAAATAACATTTACAAAACTAAAGGATATTAGCTAAAATGTATTACCATTTCCGGCACTCTATCTGCAAGATGAATTTTAGACATAAACGTCCATCCTTCCATCTTCGTCCGCTTATCCGGTATCGGGTCGCTGGGGCAGCAGCTCCACCAGGGGTCCCCAAACTTCCCTTTCCCGAGCCACATTAACCAGCTCCGACTGGGGGATCCCGATGGTGTTCCCAGGCCAGGTTGGAGATATAATCCCTTCACCTAGTCCTGGGTCTTCCCCGAAGCCTTCTCCTAGCTGGACGTACCTGGACCACCTCCCTAGGGAGGCCCCCTGTAGGCCTCCTTACCAGATGCCCAAACCACCTCAAATGGCTCCTTTTGACGCAAAAGGAGCAGCGGCTCTACTCCGAGCTCCTCTCGGATGACTGTGCTTCTCACCCGAGACGCCAGCCCCCCTCCTGAGGAAACCCATGTCAGCCACTTGTACCCTGGATCTCGTTCTTTCGGTAAGGAAAGAGGGGTAGGAACGAACACTGACCGGTAGATTAAGAGCTTTGCCTTCTGGCTCAGCTCTCTTTTTGTTACAACAGTGCGATAAATGGAATGTTATACCGCACCTGCTGTTCCGTGCAACTTCCTTAAAAAATAAAAAAAGGTACAGAATATGCATTACTTTATTTTATTTTTTTGATTTAGCAGGTCAGGTGAACTGGAAACACTACATTAAATGTGTTGGTGTTGCTACATTCAGTGTACTCTTCCCCAGTGCATACCGGCCCCTAAACTGCATAAAGAGTACAGAAGTATTTGGCAGTGTTGAAACATGCACAAACATTGACAGTCTGCATTCATAAAGACATAATGATTAAGAATAATAGAATGTGGTAGTGAAAAGGTGAAAAAAAAAACCTAGGTTAATACTTTAAATGCAATGGTCAGAGTGACAGTGGTTTGAGTATGCAGGATTCTCATTTTTTTTATTTAAATTTTACAGTATATTTCAATAATAACCGGCTTCCAGACCAGACCCCTGCAGGTACTCAGAGGTTAACTCAAGCTGAACTAGGCCATAAGTGGGGGGGGACCAAATCCTTGTCAAGCCGGTGTGAGGTTTAACATGTGCTTGGTCCACCCTGCTCTGTTCTCTGTTAGCTAAAACTTTACACATTTACTTCTAGAACCTGTGACAATGCCATTTTTGTTTACAACATTGTTGTACAGCACATGTTCAAGGGTTAATGACTTGCAGATACAGTGTCAGGTTTGTTTCTGGGATGAGGACCTAACAGAGTTGAGGGCGTTAAACACAGGACATGTTTGGAGAGTCAAGTATGTTGTGTTGTCAGACTTGATGCAACATGCCAGGCCCTGAGTACAAGGTCCAATGTTGGATATACACGTGTTCCCTTTGCTCTGGTGCAGGAATAACCTACTCTGAAAAAATCTCAGTCACCTGTTTGTAAAAGCTTAGTTTAATGTAGTATGTGCACTGGTCAAGGCTAGCCCCAGTGCATAGCTGGCAAGCTTTACGGCAAGTGAGAAAAAATAAACATGAGACAAAATCAAAATAATGTTACACTGAGGGGAAGTAACAACCCAAGTACTGACCTAGGGGGTCTATGCACAGGCAGTGGTAAACTTCAGTTAGCAGAGCTGCTGAGACTCAGGTATACCAAAACCATTTCGAATGGCACTTTACATTGGGGCTGATTTTGAAGTGAAATTGAATTAATATTAAGGGGGCATCATTTTTACACATCAAATTCAGTTTTCTCAGCATGAAGCGCACCACATACAACTGTTGTATGTCTTCTATGGGTTCGGAGGGTGTGCTTCATGTCAGAATAAATAACCCTGATAATGTCAATCAGAGACTCGTTACAAATGACAAACTCAGTAGAGGGTTCAAAATTAGCACCATCTACCAGCCAAATGCTGGTAAAATATGCAATTGGCCAGTAGCTTTGCTTCAATCACCAGCCAAAAAATAAACAATGTTCTCTATCGAGTGGCTGGGAAAATGTGAACAAACACTGTTGTGGTTTGGGGTTTTTAGTTGGGTTCATTTTCCCTTTTTCATTGGCCTCCTTGTGTTTTTGTCTGTTTTTCT
>NC_048426.1:7225496-7243901 GCF_013103735.1 Etheostoma cragini
ACTCCTGGTTACCACCCGCCTGCCTGCCTGCTGTCCTCATCTCTGCATTTGGGTCCAATCCTCACTCCTCCACAACAAAACACTAGCCAAATGGCCAAATGGCTATTTGATGAAAAGGTTAATTCTGAACCTGCCTGCATTACAAACTGGGTTTCTAGAGTTTGAAAAAGAGCGTTTTCCTATCTCTTCATCCCATTTGATGAAATGAAATCACTGAATCACTGGAATAACCCTTTGATTCTCGAAACATCAATAGATGTAATAAAAGTTCAATCAATTAAATCTGGCTTTCGAATCTGTCTCTTCATTACAATTTAAAAATGTGCATGTTTTTAAAGAGAAAACCAAGCGCATTAACTGTCTTAAAGGAATCTCAGATGTTACTTCTAATTGCAAAGGAAAGAGCTACGTTATTGATTAGTAGCATTAAGTGAAAGCTGGTGTTCCCCTTCAAAGTGAAACGGTAGTGTAACCAAGTGGAGAATGAACATTGTCATGGTTTCCAGAGGAAAGCACATGCAGTGACACTTTCACTAATGGCCATCTTTCGCAGCTGACCATGTCTGTCATGCTGCAGGGGAGGAGTTTCAGAGCTGCTAATCTTCCCTGGTCAAGTCTCGTTGGGTAAACATTCATTTCATGGCTTGTTGGACTCAGGTTGTGTCTATTTTAATTGGCCTGAAGGAAAAAAAAAGTGACATCTTCCTTCTCCGATTACTGGCTCTCACTCTGTCACCCACAGTTCTTCTACCCAAACCTCTCCATCCAGGGTCCAGCCATTTTTTTCCTGCCCTACACACCCACCACCATGATAAATGGGCCCAAGCTCCATTCAATTAGGCCCAAAGTGCGAAGACGCAGGAACAATGGAAACTGGCCTCAGCCGTGCGGTGCAGACCCTCAGCATTCTTCACAACAATTTAGTCTAATTAGCATCAACTCCTGCCCCATCCATCATACTCCTCAAGAAACATAAACAAACTGTCAGCTCTAGCGTAACAAACAGATCGCCCAGCTACTTAGCACAAATTATTCTTACATGAAACGCAGCTTCTCAGGCAACCTCCCCTCCCCCCCTTCAGGCCATCTGGGGGAATGGAGAGCTATTAAAATTGAAGACATATGTTTCAGTCAAGTTCAACTCTCCAGAGTGCCACGGTGGACACAGTGACAGTTTCCTCTGCTGGCTCGGCTCTGAGGGGTTGGGGCTGCATGACTGACTGAACGGGGTGTGGTGACCAGGATGACCAGGAGGGTGTGTGAGGTTGGGTATGTACACACGTATGTGCAAGCATGTCACATTTGTGTGTGTTTACTTTATGTCTATGCACACAGACTTCTATAGGCATTACAAAAACTTCATTTAGGCATATATTTGCTTTTTAAGGATAACAAGAATGAATTAAGACCATTGCATTTACACACCCAGATGTCGCATCGGCTGAGTATTGTAAGTTCCTTAGAAGAAGAGGTGAAAAAAGAAGGATTGATAAAGTGAAGCATGAAGGATAAGAAAGTCCTACTGATCATGTACACACTTGCCTGTTCAGGCACAATGGACGGAATGTTTTTTTAGTGGCCTCCGCAGACACAAAAAAAGCATTCATTTGCTTTGTGTGCTGTTCTCATCTTTTCTCTCCATGCCCTTATGAATGCATAATTTAAAAGATTGTTCTGAAAATATTATGAAATATCAATAAATGAAAATGAAACTTTTATCGTTAAAAATGAACGGGTATAAATTACGGGTAATAATAGATTAAGCAGAATTCTTACGACCCTGTCCATCAAAATAACAGCGAGTAGGAATACAGTTTGCTCCAATTTCAATTGGAGTCACTATAATGCATTTCCATCTTTGGAGATGGAATAGGGAAAAAGCTGGAAATCTGTTGGCAAAAAAAGTTGAAATATTGCAAGAAAACTAGTATGCTTGTTTGAGTTTTTTTCATCTGTCCAGCATCAATATTGCTGAGCAAGGCTTGAAAAAGAAGAAGTCAGTATCCTTTTAAAGGCTCAGGATTGTCCTGCATCCTTCAGCAAGAGCAATCATTACTAAGGAGCTGAAAATGGCAATAATTGGAATTGCCTGGAAGTAATTGTAGGCACAGACTACACACACACACACACACACACACACACACGAGGTTAAACAATAAACACTTAACAAAACCAAACACTTTTTGATCACATTTCAGGTTTCCTGTTTGATTGGATTTTAAGAGCCTGTCTGACACACCCAGGAAATGTGGTAAGCAAATGAAAAAACATTCTTTCGGGCCTAAAAAGCCCATTCAGGACTTGCTGTGGTTGCATTATAATACAATTAAGCACATTCTCCTGACACCTATTTTGGTGCTTATGATCAGTTATGAGGCCTTTGTGATAAACACCTGTAAATAAATAGGCTAATTAATTCAGATAAAAAAAAAAAAAAGACTCGTTAGAATGAAAACAGGGCATTAAAACGACATAAAACACACAGCACTGTGGATTGGTGGAAATTGGACTAAGTTATACAGCAAACTCATTTTAGAGTGACCATGTGCTGTGCTGGAGCTCCACCAACTCTCCACTTCCAGTCTACACTGACCATGCTTAATTTGTCAATTTTCCATTTCCTTTTGGATGTTCTGCAGAGTGTGAAATGCTTCGCTAATTATCTAGGAAGTTTGCAAGGCGAGGCTTGTTGTTTTTAGAGAGCTGGTGGCAAGCCTCACTCATCCCAGCGAACAAGGAACTGTGCAAACTCAAGATGACAACTAAACCAGACCTCGTCCTGCCTCTCCGTTCACAGCTAAAAACGATCAACAAAATACCGAAATCGAGATAAAGGAAACGTCAGCACCAGCGCTAATTTTTCTTTCCTCCCTTCAATGTACTTATTCAACATTAAACATGCCACAGTGTGGAGGGGGGGAAGTTTCAAACCAAAACCAAAGGAGTTGAGAGAGGCTTTGACAGGCAGATTGCAGAGGAGTTGGATGCCTGAGCCAAGGTGAGAGTGGAGGGTTATTCTAATCAAGCTAATTCCCTCCAAACCTCAACATGATGTCATCCAGTGTTTGCTCATTAGAGATTCTTGTCCGGAGGCCAAGACTAATTCTCATTCAGTCGTGAATGTTTCTTCTTCTCACAGGACAAATTTAAAGATCTATACTACATTAAATTATGGAAAGGGGCGAGGGGGGGGGGGTTGGCTTCACTAGAATGACTAATAAATGGATTGCATTTGTCATACAGTCAGCTCAATGTGTCTCAGATGAAATGGCGCTTGATTCACCTACATGCAAAAACGCCCATATCCACTCTCTCTTTCCCACAAAGCTCAATTTTACAAACAGGGGTTTGGATACACAGCTTTCTGCCCTGTTTCTTTCCTGATGGGCATCGCTCACAAGCCGTTAGGCTTCTGAAGTGCTCTCTCTGGCCTGAACTGTCAGTTCTGTGACTCAGCTAACAGCGTGATCCTCAGATCGAATGCACAAATGGATCCAAAGGAGAGCCGGATAGTCCCAGAGCTCTTGTGCTTTCTCTTTCTGTCCTGTTGCCTCTCCCAATCGTTCTGTTTTTTTTTTTAAATCCTTTTCCCCTCTGCTTGTCTTTTGTATTCACTATGAACATAGTCTGTCTGCAACTCTTAGCCTAGGACTTAATCCTGCCAAAAATGAATATCCTCTTTCTACTTCTATTTTAAACTGTTTGAACAAATACAAAACAAGTGGAAAAGGCTACATAGGCTGCTACCTTTCCTTCAAGTATACACTATTTTAAATTATTTTTAAACGTACAATATGTGATTTTCTACCGCTTAATTAGAATAATGGATGGTTGACACAGACTTTTAATGACATTGTGAAGGTGCGTAGAATTATGGGAGTTGTATTCTTTATTGTTAAACACCATCGCCAACTTGTAGCAAGGCAGGCACAGTATTGAAGGGCAAACAAGGCAGACCCTGTACTTACACACTTTAAACCCAGCCACCATATAGGCGTATGCAATCCCACAATCTAAACTAGAGCTTATTGAGTAGTCCGTCAACAACTATCGATTCATCGCTCCAACAGTCCAAAACCCAAACCTCCCTTTACTATCATGGGAGGATTAGAAAACCAGTGAATATTCACATTTTAGAAGCTGAAACCAAAAGTACAGTGATCTTGTAATTAAGTAATTGAATAATTATTTCAACTCTAATCCCAACCATGATTACAGCCGTTTTCTTAACTTAACTGCTTTGTTACTATGCTCATTTGCCTAATCTTCTTTCCGGTTACCTTTGAAGTATAGAGCCAGTACAAGTACAACTCAGTGTGGGATATAACATTTAACAACCATGAGGCTAGGGCTGCACAATTAGAAAACTAAGTCATATTGCGATTTACAACACTGTGATTGCAATGTATCATGAGACTACTTGATTGGTTATCATGAAATTGCACAAAATACTAACGCTTTGAAATGTGTCTTTCTCAACTTAAACAAGCAAAGTTAAACGAGAATAAAAAAAAAGAAATGCATAAACAAAAAATGTGCAATACTTTAAATAAAAAACCAAAGAACCACAAAAAGCAATCTTTAAAAAAAAGACTTCCACAGCGCTGCGGAGGAGGGTCTGGCTATTCCACACAGCATTCAACAAGTCATTACATCATTTCCGGAGATTATTTATCAAAAATCTCGTTGTGTAAATAACATTTTGGTAAAGCACCAATAGTCAACCATACAATACATCAAGGTATTTGGTCAAGAATATTGTGATATTTAATTTTTCTCTATATTGCCCAGCCCTAGCTCAAAAGTTGTTTTAGTTGTGCAGCAGAAAACTCAGATTGGACAGCTGGCCTAGCTGGCTGTCTGGATTTACCCTGCAGAGATCTGAGGAGCAGTAAAGTGAAGGGTGTTACAATGTAGACTGCAGTGCACACAGAGTGTCATGCACACAGCACACCTTGTTCAATTGAATCACACAATTTTGAGTGAAACTGCGATAACGTTAATCGTGCAGCCCTAGAAAAGACTACAGCTAGTGTTGTCGGCTTGTGTCAGGTTCCACACCAGTGTAGGTTCTGTAGGTTCTGTGGTGACAGGAATTGTAATAAGTTACCTTTGTACATTTAAATAATAAGTAACAACCATCATTTTAAAAAAAGGTCAAAGTCTGGCTCAAGGATTCAATTAACAAATAGATTCATTATTAATTAATAAATCTTTTAATTGATTATTTGGTCTAGAAAACCTTAAAATGTGAAAAGTACCCACCACAAGGTCCATTGAGCCCAAGATGACATCTTCAAATACCTTGTTTTATCCTTCTAAAAGTCCAAACAATACTCAGTTTACTATGATGTAAAACAAAGAATAGCAAATTCTCTGGTTGGAGAAGCATGAACAAGGTGTTTGCTATCTTTGCTTAAAAAATGACTTAAATGAGTGGAGCAATTATCAAAGTAGCAGCAAATTAATTTTCTGTTGATCAAATAATCATTGCAGCTTTATTAAGGATAATTGGAAACTAGGAAGTGAAATAATTTTAAAGTTTTTATAGTTAATAATAATAATAATTATTATTATTATTAATTAATAAAACAATTCAAGTTTGACTTAGACTGACTTCTACTGATGAGGTATTCTTTGTGCAGGTTTGTTGGTAGTGTGAAGTCTCCTTGTTCCTTTCTTACGTTAACACAGACACTTTTGTAGTTGTTCTCCTTCTCCTAAATGTCAACTAACCTAAGCTCTGTCCTTTCTTTCTGGATTTGGCAGCTGCATACTGTATCTCCGTCTCTAAAAAATGTCTAAAGTAGTTCAAATGGTAGTGAACATGACGGGGAAATGGCCTTGATTGTTTAAAGATTGCATATTAAAACAGGATTACAATGCAGGTAATGATTTGCCAAAATAAAATCAAGCCACATGAACCACATTTGCTTTTCACATTAGAATGCAGTTTTGTTGTATACTGCCAGCTTATTACAAAGTGCCATAAGCTGGCAGTATTATGAGGGTTGTGCATGTTTATAGGTCCACACAAACATTTTCAAGCCGCCTTAAAGAGATGGCAGAAAAATAACATTTGGGGCCTCAACCACCAACAAACTCCTTCTTCCCTGATCCACTATATTGCTTAGAGTGTGATGAAGCTGACTAAAGGATTTCATGCACACAAGCATGTCTAACCGACTCCAGTAAATCACTCCCTCTACTGACGGTGGTGGGAGAGCTGCTGCGTTTCAGGTGCTGTTCATCTGGCAGAGGTTTCAGAGGCCTGCCTCCGGAGAAAGAAAACAAACCCTGATCTGCTTCCCCAGTAACGGCTCACCGCGAGCCAGCCAGCGGCCTCCAGGAGGCTGTCCAGCCGCTCCGGCCCCTCGGACCAGGATGTTTGGGTTAGAAAATGACTTTCCTACTCCCTCAGCCCCTTTCTCTAATTGCCCCAGGGTAATTACCTTGTCTCCTTCCCACTTAAGAAAAACTTGCAAAAAAAAGCTGTAGTGTTATTGTATCAAGTAGAAAGTAAAGTTTGCTAAAATTAGCATTACTAATATTTATATAAATCATAATTACAGTAAGAATAATAAATATATTAAATCAGAAAGTGTAGGTGATGTGAATATCAATGAACTATTCAAATAAAGTGTACCGACATCTTGTGGTCTAATAACTGATGATCTTACATTTTCTTGTTTATCCAGCAGCTTACAAAATTACTGAAGAAATACAATTAAATAATCCTCCAGCATGTTTTTTTACTAACAAAACATTTCCTCAAGTAATCACAATAAAAACAACATCTGCAAAACTGCAAAGTCCTGGGTATGATCACTCAAGACGTCTCCTTCATGGCAAAAAGAAAACATGCCATCAATTTAAAGTCAATTCTGAATATGATGGGGGGGGCCATAATCTCAGAGGCCTGAGTGTCGTTCTGCTTTCCCCCGGCTGGGGACTGATAGATTGTTGCAGAGTGCAGATTGTCCCCTGGGTGCCATAGTTCAGGCTGCAACGGTCCAAGTACCATTATGAAACACACCCGAGAGTCTCGCAATTCAGAAAAGACCAGAACACCAATGGAGCTCTTAAAAGATTTCTTCTTGTGCGGTATAGGCAGAGAGGGAGGAAAATGTTTGACTGATAACTCCCCTCTAACCGTTACATACTACGTGCAAACTTGGAAAACACAAATTCAGGCCAAAAAAGAAAAAAAAAGATCACCTGCTCTGATACATAAGCACCAGACAAGAGGGAGATGTGTGCCATGCTTTGAAAAGAGACATGCTCTGCTCCAGTTATTGTTGGGTTCACATGCTCTTGTTGAAGACGTTAACATCAATGGCTCACTATGGAAACAGCTGGCCGCCTGTGTGTTCCTCCAAAGCTTCTGGGGGGAATCTTCAAATTGAGAAAGCATCTGTCAGGGCTTCTGATTACAGAGCAGCCCAGCTGAGAGCTCGCCCTGTCAGAACGCTGATAACTTAACCCTCCTCGTCCCGTTTCCCGGCCACCCCTCTCCCCCCTGTACCTGCTCCAAACGCCGCAGAGCTGCTGGGCCGGCGCCCTGTGTGGTCTCCGTTCTACTGAACGCATCCCAGTGTGGATGCTTGTTTTTAAAACGCACAGCCGGGTTGTGACACAGGCCATAGAAAATACAGCCAGTGTCCTATCTGAGTCATGACTTGGATCTCAAAGTAGAATGAAAAAAAATCTCAAGGATCAGTGTACTGAATGAAAGCTTGGAGGAATTTCAGAATAAATACGCTTTTTGTACTGGTAATATTAACATTTCCAATGATACCTGGAGCAAACTAAACACAGATGTGAGGGGATTATCTCATATTTTGAGAGCTGTATGTCTCGGTTAGGTGAAATCATTTGTGCATACATGTGAAAGGATCAGCAAAGTTATCCATCTTTATATTACCTTAAAAGCCATGAACTTCTCTTAGCTTAACCGCTAAGAGTGCCGCTGGGAACAGTACAAACTCTTAACTCAAAGCATTACTGAGGTGGATTAAAAAGCAGCAATACGGCTCTCTTCTGCCCTCTAGTCCCTCCGTCTGAATCATTATATTCTCAAAATATTTGGACCCGATTCTCCTCTTAAGGCAAAACACTTTAATCCTCATTAAATAGCTGTGCAGCAAATTAATGCCAAACCAGATAAATTAAGAACATATTGCGTCCTTCTCATGACTGCAGCCTTACAAAGAGATGAACATTAACACACTAACACACTGCTCTTTTCTACAACCTAACAGCTTCTTCCACATCTCCATCTCTCCATCCCTCCATCTTATTTCAAACAAACAAAAAAAAGAACCGGTTCAATACCCCTCACTGTTCTTTATAAGCTCTTTCCAGACTGTGATATTTGTGTCTGCTTTGATTTCACTGCAGGACTCTTTGATTTCAAAATGATAAAACAAATTCCTAACATGACCTTTCAGTTTTGTTTCTCATTATCAAATTTTTCCTCGTCGTCTGCCAGCATCCTTCTCTTAAGTATGTCATCCTCCAACCACTCTAGATCAGAAATAATACAAAGTGTCTATAAATTTGAACTTCCTTAATTAAAGCCTTGCCCCGGGACATGCTCTCCCATGGCCACCAGGCACGGGATATTTCCTCTCAAACGACACAAATTGGCCCATGAGCACAACAAATTACATTCTGATTACCGCACTGGCCCAAATGCCGTTCATCTTGATAGAGTTAACCCAAAGTGGGCAGGCCTGTCTCCTAACTACAGAGCTAAAAAGGGGAGAAAGAATTACAGTTTTTGGCGAGGGCTTACTGTAAAATCCTGTGTTGTAAATTTCCAGCTCATCCAGCGAATCACAGGGTAGACACACACAACACACACATCTGTACACGCACACACACAGAAAATGCCATGTAATTCCGTTTTCTTTAGTTTGTCCGGTTTTGTTTTTGTTTTTTTGGACAGTACTTATTATGTTTATTTATATTTCAGCACTTACAGGAGGGGCACGGAAGGTTTGTAATTACTGTATCTGAACTCTTGAATCGTGTATCATATTCAGTTGAAATAACACGAGGTTTGCATTGGCCATGACTTTCTTGTGAAGAAATCCTGAAACAAAACAAAAACTATTAAACAAGAGATCAAAAACTGGCGAGCCTGAAAGATCAGCATTAGGAAGGCATCCAGCGGTTACTTCTGCCTCAGTGCAGCAGGCCCATATGTCTGACCTACTACCAACTGTGGCTACGAGCTACAGGGCACGAGGTTAAATGCCCAATTCGAGACTTTTCAACACACATGTCAGTGTTCATGAGGAACAAGGTGGTAGAGGATAAACAGAGGGAACGTTGCTGCTCTTGAGCGGCTTCAAGTTCATTTTTGCCATTGCCGTTTGCAATCCATACAGTATTTACTGTTATTTTAAAACTCTGAATGCAACAATGTCCCATCAAAGATCTACTAAAAACCCACTGTGGGAATAATAAGTCTGCAGGGATGACAGACAGTAGCTCTACAGAGGAAGAGCTGTGACTTAATTAGGAGGTTCAAGAGCCGGGCTCAAAAATATACACTGAAAACATAATCCAGACGCATGCAGAGCACACACTAATGCTTAAAATATATCCATTTCCTTGGATGCATGTACACGCACGTCTCGCAAATACACTCAATTATAACCAATTTCCCGGCACAAATTTCTCACTTGGATGCACACACGCAAAACAAACAAACATGTACACTTGACCATTTCATGACATGAAAACGTAGCTGAGG
This sequence comes from Etheostoma cragini, assembly GCF_013103735.1. Taxonomy (NCBI): domain Eukaryota; kingdom Metazoa; phylum Chordata; class Actinopteri; order Perciformes; family Percidae; genus Etheostoma; species Etheostoma cragini. The sequence goes on from NC_048426.1 coordinate 7,235,260, forward strand.
CACGCACATGAAAACAGCTGAAGAAAACAGCCATTTTCTTTAGCACGAGTACATAACCTAGATGCACGCACGCATGCATGCATGCACGCACTTGCAGGGTCACTCTCTCTTTGCTCCTTACTACTTAGTCTAAGTGCTCAATTAAGCATAGCTTGATAGGTTGTTTAGCAGATTTCCTTTCCAGTTTTATTATTGTTGCCATGTGTTGTGCTATGTATGCTATGTATTCACATTTCACTTTGACTGCCATGGAAATTTCTGAGTGATTTCAGTGCTTACTTTACATTTGTCCTCTTTCCTGTTTAGCATGCTTTTTTGTGCTGAAAATATCCCTCTGCACACATAACGACTTGTACTACTGTAATGCTGACTGGTTCAGATGTCATGTGGTGAAAGGTGTAGAAGAATTTGTGATCATCTTATTTGCAGTATGAAATTATGCAATAATGTGATGAAATACTCTAAAAGTTAGCTCCACTGTGGTTCCTGCAGCGGTTCCTGCAGCGCAGCGTCCTGGTTTTAATAATTGGTACCTCTAAATAGGAGGCAATGATCCAGAGAAAGCCTCCCATGTTGAGCAATCATAATTATCTGACTGAATCTACTCTTACCATAACAGTATTATTATTATGACTTACATGTATGATAAATATCCTGTGCGTGCTGCCATGCGTGACAACAATGTTCACTATAGACTGTAGGTTCTTAGCTCTGACTGGCTAAGACAACTGAAAATTACTGGTAAAATGCTAATTTTTTGAATACATTAAAACTTTTATTAAGTCACCCTTAAATCCGTTATAATTAACTTATTGGAGTGCCCACAAATAATTATTCTAAAATAACTTAACCATTAATTGACTTGTGTTGCACATTGGTCCTTTTTGCTTTACTGCTATCTGTTAGTGTGATAAGGCCAATAAGTGATCACTGGGACCCTGGACTGTTGACATTTTACCTTACATTGTATGTGATGACTTAATGGGTGACATCACTGCACCAACGCATTACACATATCCCATTCACATATGTTTAACACCTATAAAAGGGATTTTCCACAATTAGTAGTTCATATACTTTTATGTAAATCCCTATGACATATGGATTGAGCAACTAGTGTTTATAGCTACTGTTTGCTTGGTGGAAAAATAATACTCAGCAATAACTAGGCCCAATTATTATCAGTTAAAATCAAAGATTTATTGAACATTTGTAAGCCTATTAGGATTTTCATGACATTAGCTCTAATTATGGATGCAATAATGAGGTATTAACCTATATGTTATGCAGTAATGCAATCATGTATTTGATGATGCAGTAGTGCGTCACCTTAAGGCCAATAACCCACTGGCCTGGCTCCCTGACTGACAGCTGATTCAGAAGTCCCCGCAGTAGTGCATGCGACCTCTCTTGGCTTGCAGCTGTAGTTCGGCCGCGCCCACGTAAGCTCGAGCAAAGAGTACAACCTTACTGTCGCGTGTCGTGTCTTGGCTGGACTCATTTCACACACGGGCCTCCTCTGTAGTAACCACAGAGGAGTCCCCCTCCCCAACAATTGGCCTACTCCGGCCCCCCAACCTCCCGCCAGTGAACCCTTATTATAAATCATGTCATTAAGATAACGTCGTGAGCGTGACTGTGGCTCATACATCACAGGCCCTCCCTGAACTGGAACACGTTTTTGTTTCTGCCAGACTTTCAGAGCATCAATATATCGAATTATAGGCTACAAAGTACTTACATTAAAAGAAGTCATCGTCTTAGAAACAGCATTATTAGAATACAAACTATTCTGCTTCGGCCTAACATGTTGCAAATGTTTTTAAAACCGCTTAAAAAGCCACTCGGTGGTTTTGACAGTTTCTACATTTCTCCTTTTATTTTAGCTATACAAATGTACATTCGGAGACTTTTCCGGCTACAATGCCTTAACGTGTATTTGAGGATCCAGTTCTCTGTGTTTGGTCCAACATTTGACGAAGACAGATCTCAGTCCAAGGCAGATGTAGTTTCAGTGAAAATTGATAGCGCTTGTCAAATAAGGATGATTCACACATGCCGCCTAAAGCGTGCACAAAGCCTCACCTGTAGACACAGCTGAAACTGAAAGTCAAATGAGATTCTCATGCATGTTTTTATTTTTGCAGCTGGCATTACCTAGGATAAAAGTTGGATTTAATAGATAAATCATGCCATCATATAAAGACTTGATGTCTGCAGTAATGGTTGCTTCTTTTTTTAAATAAATAAACAAATAGTTTTTGTTTTTTGAGTAACTGCAATATTTTTGGGAATTTAAGACAGGGACATAACCGATCCTACTGCTGATTTAACAGGCAGCCATTAGGGACCTCTTGTTTGCAGGAAGTCAGCCAAATGACACACGACCACCTGCAGCCAAAGCATGAGCTGAGGAACATCTGTCCCTGACAAAGATAATACTCCCCTGGGATTGGTTATGATGTGTGTTTGGTGCCAGAGGTGGAAGAAGTAAGATTTTTTACTCAAGTAAAAGTGTCAATACCACAGTAAAACTTCTGCACTCAAAATTCCACTTATGTCCAAAAGTGCTAGCATGAAAATGTACTTTAAGTATTAAAAGTACTCATTATGCAAAATGGCTCATTTCAGAATAATCTAGATTATATTATTGTATTACGTAATTGATGAATTAATGTGTACGTCACTAATGTTGCAGCTGGTGGACTGATTTTAACTACCTTATAAACTATAATAATAATATGTCAATGTATTAGTTGATTATATTTTGTTTTAATTATCTAAATCTGCAAAATAACTAAAGCTTTTATATCAATGTAGTGGAGTAGTACAATACTATTTCCCTCTGAAATGTAGTGGAGTAAAAGTATAGCCGAAAATATAAACACTCAAGCAAAGTACAAGTACCTCATTAAGTACAGTACTTTTGATGAAATACTTATTTCAGCTATGTTCATAATCATTTAATTATCACACATGATTAAAATGTCTTAATTACTACCACAGAAATTGGACAAAAGCATTCATTATTTTATCATTTTTGCCAGTTAACCTTTTGGGTCTATACAATCTATTCTGGGATGCCAGAGATTTGCAGTACATTAATTAGACCCAATGCCTGTTTGCAGTCAACTAATTTATTAAGACACTGTGATCATTCACATTTGCCCAAGACGATAGTTAGTTGACAGAGATAATAAATCTTTTTATGTTTGCTTTAGGAATGTTGGCGTGTTGTAATTTTTCCACATTAAATGAAGGGTTACTTTCATTATTACCTGTACAGCCTGCGGCATGCAATCTATTCATAAAGACATATCAGGAAAAATTCACTCACATTAATGTCTGAGGTTACGTCTATTAAGAAATCAGTAAGAAATCAGTAAGGAAACTTCAAATAATAGACGCAGTTTTCTCTCATCTTTACACGTTGTCAAAAATGCTGCCTTGATGGTAAATCCCAGGCTTGTTCTGAAACAGACACGTATTTAGAGCAGCAATGGGAACAAAAGACAGATGTGTCCGGTTAAGTAGCCATCCTTCAGCACTATCATGGCTCATTTTAACCAAGCCATCCACAACCCCCATGCATGGACATCTGTCTGTCAAGGATGGAACAGAAAAAATGTAAATGGGTGCTATTTAATGCAAGCCAAAGCACACATTAATTATGAATGATTTGAGCCTCCGCATGCTTTCCCAGATGGGGGGGGGTTGAGGATGTGAGGCTGAGGGAGCTTATTTAGAGGAACAGGCCAAGAAGCACCCCATCCAGAATCAACATTACTTCAAACATGAGGTCATCTAAACATCTGTCTACAACATGTCCACCGGGAGTTCAATCAAAGCCCGCTGAAACGTGTACAATTGTTTCTGGAAATAAATATTAGGCCTAATTCGGCTGTGATTGGTTCAGCCAGTCGGGAATCGCTCATTGCTAAGTGCAGTCTCTTTGAATGGGACTGGGTTGTGCGCACACGCACCCACACACACCCACACACACACACACACACACACACACACACACACACACACACACACACACACACACACACACACACACACACACACACACACACACACACACACACACACACACACACACACACACACACACTATTCCTCTGCTCTTTTCTTCCTCTCGTACATTTAGGCAAAGTGGCTTTATTTGTTCTTTCCCGACTGATTTCAGGTTCACTGTTTAAAACCAATTAAATCAGGAGAGCTGCGGTGCAGTTTGAAGGAGGTTCTGACAGTCGGGGGGGGAGAGCTGCAGTAATTACCAACGGGCCGTCTGTCTCATGTCGTCACAGTCCATTTGCTGGAGACGGATCGATTTACTCATGGAGTTTAAAAAAGGCATCTACCAAGGAAATAACAAAGGACTTAGAGAAAACATTACAGCAATGAGCATGTAACTAGATAGATTTTTGGTTCTAAAAAAAATTTGGTTCACTGTGTATTTAATCATGATGACATTTTTCTGCTTTACTTCTGTCTTTTAATTGACTTTTTTCAGATAAGAGAACATACATTTTATGCAGTATTTTATTTTTTTATACCTGTAAGCTGCCTTCTCTGAAGAGCACATATGGATTACTTATATTTCCCTATATCCAAAAGTTATATCTGAAACCAAACTACAAAAAAGTTGGAACATTCCTTTATTCTGAAAAGAGATATAGTATGCAACTACTACCACCTTGTGGACAACATTGCTAATCAACATTAAGGGTATAAATTAAAATAGCTTTATTACCCATGAACACATCTGCACTGCAGAATAAAATATTACTGTACAGTACTCGCTTTGTTAATGCCTGTGTACAACTAACTGGAATTTAAACTTATTAAAAATACACTGTTAATAACTCCAAAACATACTAGGGTTGCAACTACCAATTATGTTCACCATTGATTATTTTGTACCAACTATTTTCTCAATTAAATTGATTAATTGTTTGGGCTATAAAGTGTCCAAAACATAGTGAAAAATGGCCATGACAATATCCTGAAGCCTGCACATCTAATCGTAGGGGTTAAGATCCTTATTTTTAAACTCCTCATATTTTCTTATTTTAATTGAAGTGCTAAAACTAGCCAATATCTCACCCAAAAAAAGCAACGATTGGAAATATGAATGCAAACGCAAAGCCTTGATTAGCAAAAAAGTAAACTGGTTAATGGACTAGGCCTAATCGTTCGAGCTCTCAAACATACGCACAGACAAATGCATACTAATATCACAAAGATAGTGTATTCCACCAGGCACTAAACAAAGTTATCAAAATAACTGGTGACAGCTTGCACCTAATAATGCCAAAACTGTGCACCTAATAATGCCAAAACTGTGTACCTAATAATGCCTAAACTTTGCACCAAATACCACTTTCTCCCCTTTATTCACATGTAATTTAAAAGGCACTATGACCAGCATGCACATAAACAGAACCAGTCTGTTCCCATCCTCGTTTACAGGGAATCAGGATGGAAAGAATCTCTGGAGGGGTGGGTTAGGAGAAAGTAGCACTGAAGTCCTTCTGCTCAGGGTTAAAACCTCTGTCCCATCATGACAGACCAGAGCCCCTTGGCCTCCCGTTGAAAGCTCAGGACATCAGGTTGTCAGACCCAGGGGGCCTGTGAGATGTAAACATGGAAAGGCAAGCGCTAATGCCAGAGTAGTAGATCCTTCTTAAATAAATCATTGTAATTGAGTGAATTAATGGAGTAAATGAGGTTTAAAGTGAACTGTCTGGAACAGTAAAGAGTGGCAAAGCAGCAACTAAGCACTGGGTGTGATTCAAATATATACTGGCTGTAACATGGATTTGTAAGTCGACAATGCCAACATTAGTTCAGGAGTCAATCACTTATGGAATTAATATACTGTAGGAGCTCTAAAAACCTCCGTCAGTCCCCACAGGAACTGCAACAACAGTGACATGACATCTGAAACAACCGTTTAACACCTTACAGCAGATACAACACAGGCCCGTTTTCACAATAGACACAAGTACACAAACCAAATAGAGTGCTGGGATCTAAGAGAAATGGAGTCGACGAGGGTCAGTAGTCAATGCTTTGGGCTTTACAACTGAAGATCTATTGGTTTGGAGGAAAGAGAACACAGTGTAGGCCACAATATACTCATCTCAACGGTGATTTTAAAAGATATATTGATACTTAATGCCCATTTAGCTGTTTGTATGTTAAAATCTAAATATGTAAAATTAAACTACATCCCCAACAAAAACCCTTTAATGAAAAAGAAACACATTCATACGCAAGCATTTGAGTAGATATTGAAAAAATGTATATATTTCTAGCATTTTAAAGTAAAGATTTACACTGCATCATTGTAATTTCTGATTATTACCAATATATAAGCAAAAGATCCCGCACAAGAAAACTTTGCTAAAAGGACACTGTGGATGTAGTGAGTGAGCACAGCAACAACACCAGGAATAAAACATAAGGAAAGAGTTTTGTGGTCCTTATTGTTTGCAGCTGGCGGCTTCTTCGGCTAGAAGGGAAAAAAATGATACAGTCTACACTGATAATCCCTTCACAGTCTTGCTTATTTGACAACTTTGTATTGTTCACAAATAGGCACGATAAAAGGAACATACGTTTCCTTCATTGGACGTGTAATGCTTGACTACCAAACTGCCCCTACACAAAGCCAGAGCAGCAGCTAGGTCACGAACATGATGAGTCACTAAGTAACAAGTTACTGGGTGAAAGAACAACTGGGTGAATATTAAACTACATATTATAAGACGTACAGTTTACGGTCACAAAAGCAGTAGCCTATGCTTTATAAATAAAACAAACTTGATTTTGTAGATTTCAAAACATTAAGGCAAAGGCTTTTACTAGAGGTCTACGATTCAGAAAATGCCACGGTTCAATTCCGATTATGGTTATGGTTAACGTCTTTTTAATAGCCAAACGGTTCCTATTGTTATTATTATTATTGTTACTACTGTTATTATATTTATACTGTCTTCTATACTGTAGTCTTGCTATAACGGATGAAGGAAATTTGAATTTCCTGGCGGGAGTCATCCAAAAAAGATTAATAAAGAGAAGTCTAGGTCTTTTGGGCTCACGATTAAAAAATGATTCTCGATTTTAAAAAAACTGTTCACAGTATGTAAATGTAGACACTTTTCCCATGATTGGTTGTTTGTATGTATGTATGTATGTATGTATGTATGTATGTATGTACGTACGTATGTCTCCATACTATTCATGTGGATTTGTTTGTCATTTGTTATTTGAACATCATGTTATGATGTATGTTATGTTGTGTGTGATGTCTGTAAGCTACTGAACCTTGGGGATCAATAAAGTATCAATCTATCTATCTATCATTTGATTGCAGTGGACATACAGTAAAAATAAAAAATTTAAAAAAAATGTTAAAACATTTTTTTTTTAATGAAAATTTTGGAATTACATGAATTGATTTTGAAATCGGTAGAGCTTGAATCTTGAATAGATTTTTCCACAGCACTAGCTTTTACTGTGAGCAACCACATTATGTGAATGTATCACATTCATTTCACAAATACACACACACAACCACAATCCTGGACCGCTGTCACTGAGCTGCACATGCAGAGCAATGGAGAACTAAAACTACATGTTTACAGTAAGTTTATGTAGGAAAAAAGATTCCTCAGTCGCTATTAATATCCCTGAATAGGCCCAAGTCAGCGCACCTGAAAAGCCAGTAACAACAGCAGACAGTACTAGGTTTTTGGAAGTACAATACACCTCTTACAGAGACTTATTTTTGCACAACCTTGCTCAATGATTTTAGGAATGTAAAATGATTAACTGCCAGCCTAGACTTTGGTTTTGCCTTTATATAAAGTGCATTTCAAAATAGACAAAAGAGAATTCACTATGTTTTCAATCACCTGCCTCCTACTGTTGCCATTTTCCGAAACTGATAACTACGTAAATCTGAGCCTTACAAGAGAGAGCAAATGGAATGATGCAACAGTTTGATTTAGTATGCAAGTCTTCCCAAATTAGAATTCAGACCATGACTACTATATTCTGCAGGCAATTCACCTGCATGTTGCAACTCCTTCCAAATATTTAGTGTTTCACAATAATGGTCTGAGCGTGTATTGTTTGACAAACAATTTAAAAAAAAATTGGCTCAACTATCTAATCATTATTGTGGGCCAATTACTGTCAAATAGGTGTGATTATTAGGGTGTTATACAGGTTTTGGTAGTAAATACTATGGCTTACATGAAGGATATAGTCTTGGTGAAGATACACATTCAGCACTGGAAGCAAAACTTGATATTCACAAAACTTCCACAAGTTTCATTGAGAAAGCCAACACTGTAACTTAAGTTATTAACTTCTGCTGTCTTTCCTCCACTACCGCATCTCTAATCGAGGCAACATTGTCAGGATAGTCTCTCCACCCGCAGTCGCGCTGTCTTGACTTTGTCCCTCTGCTTCAGGAAACACAATTTGGCAAAGTGTGTGCAGTGTTACGCAATTTTAATTTGATACAGACTGTGAAGCTGAGGATTGACTTCTGATCACTTCCTGGCTGATGTGCGTGTAAACACACACACACACACACACACATACACATACATATATATATA
>NC_048426.1:7244001-7249656 GCF_013103735.1 Etheostoma cragini
TTTTTCCCCGCCCCCGCTGCTGCCGCCTGCTCTCGTCCACTTTACAGGCGAGGCGCAGTTCATCTCGAACGAACCTAACGCCAGTAGGCTAGAACTAACCAGAATAAATCGGATGTTGATCATCTACGCATGTGCGATTAAAACCAGAAACACCCGTTCTCGTGGGATAGTAAAGGAGGCGGACGTCACTTTGTTTCAGGTTATTCGGGATCACCGTTGCTATGCTACATACATTTAGCAGCGTGCAAGATTGGGAAACGGTTGCGTAATTTGAATCAGTTATTTTTAATGGTAGAAATGAAAAAGAAATGTGTATTTACCTGCGGATCCACCGGCTATAATCTGATGAGAAGCTTCCCGTAGCATGCTCTGCGGCTTCTTAGTTGTCATTGTTAAATTTTCCTAGAAAAAAACAAAGTTTTATGTTTACTTGTAACATTAATTTACAGCCGAAGTTTCTAGCCAGTCATAAGGCTCTGTAAAGTTTCCTTCAGCGCCCGACCTACCCGTGTCTCTCGCTGTGTAGGGAGGCGTCTCGGTTGTGTCTTGTCCCGCAGATTTCAGGGAAGTTGTTCTGCTTCAGCAGCTGCAGTCCCCGCCGGAGGGTGATATCTCTCCCAGTGCTCTCTCAGGCTGGGCTAGGCTAGGCTAGGCTAGGCTAATATGGAATCAATTAGCAGCACTATAAAACACTGCTGGTTCAGATTTACCCTCCTATTGCTTCACCGCCTTGTTTTGAGTCATAGAAATAAAATGGCTTGAAAAAAAAATAAACTCTGACCCCTTTCAAGTGATCAATATAAGGCAAACAATCACATAATGAGCACAAAAGTCATTTTATTTTCATAAATATCCATTTATAGTTTAGATTTGACAGTGTTTCATTGCCAGACCTATAGTAGGTATATCTACTGATGCTTATTATGTAGCATAGCCTACATAATGGACTGAGGCATTTTTCCAATACTATGTTTAGGATTATATTTAGTCTACCGTGTGGCCACTGTACAGTATAGCAGACCAAGAACTGGGTCAGCTGGGATTAGTTCTGTTTCAGCAGGTCCCAGCAGTTACTGGGATTCGGATTGTTACTGAATCTCTGATTGGGATTCATCAAGTTAAACTGGCTGTCTTTCCAAATGGCACCATCCAAAAGCAAGCCTTTAATGTGATATAGACTGTATAGTTTGCCGGTCACAATTAAGGATTGTTTTAATTTTTCATTATTGGTAAATGTTTTCACAAATCAGTAAATTTTTTAGTCTATAAAATGTCAACAAAAAGTAAAGATAACAAAGTAACTTATGGCTAAATAATGTAAAGCCACGAGTAGTAGCAACATGTAATATATCAAATATTGAAAGAAAATGATCCTAAACAGATAAGAATTACAACATTTCAGAGGGAAATACTGTACTTTTGACTACACTACATTTATCCAGCAACTCTATATAGCTGCCATTATATTATATTTATAATATAGTTGTCATTTATCAATCAATGGTAAATAATAAGATTAGATTAGACTAGATTGATCAATCTAGTCAAAGCCCTGAAATAAAGAATTGTAACCATGGGGCGACCTGTGGGCATTTGCTACGTCTCTCTCTCCCCCTTTACTGTGTATTTACACTCTATAATAAAAAAGGTATAAAAAAAAGCCAAAAAATTAAATTAAAAATAGTATTACAACCATATATGTCTCATAAATGAAAGACGCTTGTGAAATACTTGTTAATAGGAACACAAGGCTTTTTATGATTCATAATAAGCTTTAAACTAGGCACACACATCCCTCTATATTCTGGATAAATATTGTTTTGAAATCCTGCATCTTTCATAATTCATACACCATGTCTAATGATACATTCAGCCAGAGAACTAGTGAAATACTGTTAAGTGTTTATAGTGAGGCTAGCAGAACGCCCATCTATCCAACAACACTGGAATCTTTTACTTTAAATCAAATTTGATTTAAACTCTTATAGAAAATGTGACCTGAGCCATAGTGCACCATGGAAAAAAGTTATTTTCTTTTTTGATGAGCAATGAAAACAGTCAAAGTCAGCAGTGAGCCATATTACGAGCATTTTGTTTAGTATAAGAGCAGCTATGGAACAACAAGAGCATCAGACAAGCTATAAAAATGTGGGATTTACAGCATATATTTGGCAGGAAAAGGCCATTACCTCTTTGACCCCCTGGATAAGAAACAGCAGCTTCTACCCCAACAACTCAACTCTAGTAAAACACGTACTGTGGACTGGGCAGGCTGTGTCCAGCCAGCACACTGGGTGAGTATAGGTTATGGATGTAAGGAGAGAAGATTTTTATTCACATAGAAGCAGAGTTCTTCTTTTCCAAAAGGCACGTTGACTTAAATAGGGATTTTAAGTATTTGAAGTATAAATGTTGTAACACTTTTTGTAATCACAGAGACGCATGCTAACCCGAGCCAAATCCAAGCCATGCTAAGCCAAAGTAGTAAAACACACCACAATAGCACTATTGCTTGATAGCACTATCCATTACAAAGTAAAGTCCTGAATTCAAAATGTATATTTAAGTAGAAGTTGAGAGGCATTATCAGCATAATGTACTTAAAGTATTCAAAGTAAACATGCTCATAATGCAGTATTATTGGTTATGTGCAAACTTTAATTATACATTTCCAAAATTAGTTACTGAAGTTTTTTCTCTTCATACACAAAAATGAACATAATATACTATTATGAACTTATAATTTTTGTCATTCAGTTCTGGTTAATTAAAGACTTTTATTAAAACTTTTTGAATTTGGCTATTTTGTTGACAGACCTTTTGTTATTGTGAGGATAAGCAAGGACATGACAACAAACTGTAGCTAATTACTTTAAAATAAAAATAATACTTTTGTTATATTGTGGTGTGTATCCTTAGTGTAAAAAGACAAACATATTGAATTTGAATATAACTCTTTACAGCAGCAGTGAAACGGTTGTGATATTTTGCGGTGTGTGTTTTGTGTGCATACTTAGTTATTTTCACCACTGTAAGGTATAACCTAGATTAAATTAAGATATAAGGAACCCACAGGAACACAGGATTGTACCGTTTATTTTCTTATCACACACACAAACATAAAGGCAACATCTTTCAAACATTTGTGACATTCTAGTACAGAAAGACTAACCAAACATGCTCTGCTCTTAAATTACTCTGCTATATTAAAAGGAAACTGCAAGTTTTCCTAAATAAATGTGACAGTTGGGTTTTAAGCAAAAGCCCAACAAAAGGTAGACATATAAAATAAATAGCTAATACGGACATGAGCAAGACAGTGGTTTGATCCAAAAAAGTTCAAGTCATTAAAATATTTTGGTTGGCTCTTATTGTTTATTTTTTAATTTGTCCTCCCTTTTGTTTGTTGATTATTAAAACACTGAGTGACCTTATTATATATATGCTATACGTTTTATAATGTATGTTAGTAGTATACATGCTGCACTGCTAAACTTTCACAGATGCATCATACATACAGTATATCACTGTTTACACTTTTTATATCCCATTGTGTTATTGTGTACCTCAGTAACATTAAATCAATAGCAGATCACTAGATTCAGTTTATGTGGCTTGCTTTATGCTAGATAAGTGATCTTAAAATCTTGTTAAAAATAATAGAAATTGATTACAAAAGGCTCCTTAAACATGGCCTTAATTTTTTACATGAGGAAAACAGTCTTACACCCTATTTTTCTAAGGAAAAATCAAATGGCATTAGGGTAGAGTTGAAACATTTATTGATTACTTAGTTGACCGATTGATTTGCAACTATTTCAATAATCGAATCATCATTTATCTTCATTTTTTAAGCACAATTCAGTGGTTCCAGAAGCTTAAATGCTATCATTTGCTCTCTTTTTTGTAGCTGCCGATCACAAGAACAATATTTCAACTTGCCTTGTTGTTTCTTTTTTCTGACATTTAATGGACCAAGCAATTCGTCAATTAATTGAGAAAATAATAATCAGACTGATCCATCATTCAAATACTTGTTTGTTGCAGCATTACAGTAATATTAGATGTGGATTATATCAAATTAAGATGCTAAAAAAAATATCACATGCCCTATCAGTCCCTTTCTAATTGCACAGTACCTCATGAACGAATTTAAACTGTTGTTCATTGTGAATTATGATTTATCATTCATGGTTACCACATAGTGACACACACACGGTATTCCAGTCAAACCAGCACTCGGAAGGCAACAGCTTATGACAGAAGAGGGTCTGAGGTCTGAAAGACTGGAAAACATGTATAAAGGCAAACATGTGAACAGCGGCCAGCTGCAGTTGGAAATGTCTCCTCAGACCAATTCTGCATTTCAAAAATAATTCCAACGAGGAATTTGAACCATACATCTAAATTAGCAGAGTTGAAACACTCTTTTGTTGTAGAAATAAATAGTCTAACAAGACTGATTGACCTGACATTTCTAAATCCAAATCTTCATAACAAAAATAAAATTAAAAAAATCTCCTAGTATCTGTTCTGTAACAAATTTAACACCCAAACATGCAACCCAACACGCTCTATATGAATGTAGACTAAAGGTCACTGATGTCATCAAGCCTCCCTGTCATAGTCAACAGTCATGTTGCTTACACAATTCACAGTAGTGTGGGGCCCTTGGTGGTGTAGTTCATTGCAGGGAAGTGCTTGCTGTCTACGTCCCATTGGCCGACAGGCTGGTGTGAGGCAGGCGGGAGGATGGGGTTCCAGTGGTTAATGTAGCTGGCCATGAGCAAAGTCAGCTCCAGTATCTTAGACAAGAGCAAAAACAGGTCCGACCAGAACAGGATAAGTAAAGGCTATGGTGTTTCATTTGATTCTGGGGAGCAGGAGGCCCAGCGTTGCTCACAGAAGACGTGAAAAACCAGAGACACCCAACTGATCTACTATCAAGAATAGAGTTACTCCTTAGTTTCACCCACAGCTGTAACATGTCTTAGTGTTAAAGTTCTGTTGAGATTTTGCACATAAAATAAGAGAAACCTGTTTTCTCCATCAGCTCTTGGTGGTGAGGGCATGTAGAAACAGGTGATTATGAATAAGTCTGGGCTCACTATTCCCTCCCTTATCTTCAGGGCTCCTCTACACCACTTCAACACCTTTAAAATTCAATACATCACCCCACATTTCCTTTACGTCTCAGCTGATGGCGGTTACAAACCTTTCTCCCCCACAGCCCTGTCAGATGAACTCAATCACCCCCTTATCAACACTACCTGGCATGTCCATGGTAACTGGATGATATTTGACGCTATTAACCATGCAAAAATAGATATTGTTACATTAAGTTTTCATACAATTGTCTGTTGATGTTTAGGTTGGTTTGGTAAAGTTTAGATTCATACTACTAGTGGCAGAATAATGGTTTCATCCCTTTTTCTTACTTTACTTTTAGCTAACTATTTTAACTCTTTATCTGTTACTTTTATCTAACTATTTCAACCCTGTATCTGTTACTTTAAGCTAACTATTTCATCTCTGTATCTGTTACTTTTAGCTAACTATTTCATCTCAGTATCTGTTACGTTTAGCTAACTATTTCAACTCAGTATTTGTTACTTTTAGCAAACAATTTCAACTCTGTATCTGTTACTATTAGCT
>NC_048426.1:7249756-7278740 GCF_013103735.1 Etheostoma cragini
TACTTTAAGCTAACTATTTAAACTCTGTATCTGTTACTTTCAGCTAACTATTTCAACTCTGTATTTGCTACTTTTAGCTAACTATTTCAACCCTTTATCCGTTACCTTTGGTTATTTATTTAAACTCTTTGTTCCTTAATTTTACCTTATATCAACTCTTTATTCCTTACAGTTAGTTTATTATTTCAACTCTTTATTCCTTACTTTTAGCTTATTATTTCAACTCTTTACCCATTACTTATATCTAACTGTTCAGGTTTCTCTGCTTGATTGCAAAATAATGTTTATACACTCTCGATTGTAACATATCCTTTTTAGGTTACAGTTTACTCAACATAGAATATTTATTTTCTAGTCGAATTGTGGTATTTCCACGTACCCCCTACACGTAACCGTAGTTGTGAATCCTGCTTTACATCATCTAACAAAAGGTAAAGTGACAATGTTACATGTTGTGGCAAGGTGGAAACTTGTCAGTCAGTCTGAACATGTTTGCAGACATACTCATGACACTTACCTTTGGTTTAGCCATCACAAAGACCACCTTCTCCGCGCTCCTCTTCGCAACTCCGGGCTCCCTCTGCTGGCTCGTGACCACCATGAAATCGTCACGACAACCACCGAAGGTAATCACAGACTGGTAGGAGTATGTGACCAGCGTGTGCTGAAAAAATGAAAAAATTGCCAATGGGCAGTGAAACGGATATAAACAGGGCGGCATGTTCAGAATTTATTGCTGATCCCAAAATAGAGCGTGGAATTCTTTTGGGAAATTGTTTTGGTTTCTGCTTTTTTTTTTAGAGCAAATTGAGTGTGAAGCAGCGTGACATAATTTCCAGCGACTTCTAGTGGTTTTCACTTTGTTTTTTCTCTCCCGACTTTCATGAAAGGGCATGAGCAATGCTGCCAGCCAGACTGAGAATGAAATGGATCTACACGGGCTGCTGAAAATTACAGAGCTCAAGCTAACATTGTTACATGTTGGAACGGTGTCTGTCAGGGTCAAGAATGTTAAACCGGAGGCTGGCCGTTTTATTTTTCTGTGGATTTCTGGTGTTTGAAACACCACAGAATGAAAACCATTCCAAACCAATGGGTCAACAAGGCTCTGCAGTTGTAGCCCTGTCAGCTGAGCATTGCAGTTGTAAAGAGGAATCTTACTTTTTGAGCTATAAACTGAAGTAAATTTAAATTCTAAAATGGTATTCTCTTCTTCCACGTTTTATGTAACAAGAGATACTGTTGATGGAGGTATTTGTTTGAATCTCACCATTGTATAGTCCAGCACACACAATCCATCTTCATTGACTGCCAGCCACACCTGGCTCTGCTCAACAGGAGAGGGGGGGACCGGCTGCGGACAGGGGAAACAAAGAGAGGTCATGTTACAGGTAATCCATCCTAGTAAACATTACAGCTTCCTTTCTGGCTCTTCTTCCTGATCTCAAACTGGTCCAACCTATGCTTAAAAGCCTGATGATGTTGACGTAAGGGCATAAACATGATGAATATAACAGAGAGCCTACATTAAGTTATACAGAGTATAGGCTGGACTGACGATGGTTCATTTACCAGATAGTTCCGGCATCGCCAGAAGTTCTGTCGGATATCCCTCACGTTCGGCATTCTTTGTGTTGCCGTTTTAAACTCTGGTTGCTTCAGTAAACATAAAAAACCTCAGAGCAAGCAAGCTACAAGCTGTAAATGGCAAGTTTTGAAGAAAAGTTTGATTGTGCAACAAGGCAGGCCTGCTTGGTTCTTTCAGGGTTGGTGATGAAAAAGAATTACAAAGAACATGTTTAGGGCGTTAAATCTCTAACTGGGACGTTTTGGGACTGGTTGGCGGGGATTTGCCATGGACAAAATACACACAGCAATATCCATCTAATTTAAATAGCTCACGTTACTGTATTGTGTGAGCAGTTAACTTCATCTAATATTGTATGCGGCGTTTTCAAGCTCCTAGCCGAGACAATTTTACAGATCCACCAACAAGATTAGTGCCAAGACAATTGGGATTGATTTAAAGAAAGGCAAAGAACTGGCCTTACTCCACAGTGCTGTGGAGATAGGTCTGGTAATGCAGGACTATACAGAGTGTAACATTAAACGCAAAACAAAGAGAGGAGTGGACTTTTTTTTTCTTACCTTGGCACTAAAGAGTTTGGCTCCAAACAGGGGCCATTTGCGAGCCACAGTTAGGTATATTCTCACACACTCGGGTACACTGCACCCACGTAGCATAGACCACTTAGTGGCCAGACGCTCAGTAAGATCTCTGAAAGGAGAAAAGGACCATTGGTTGAAGAGAACAACATGTAGTATTTCCGTCTAATCAACTTATGACAAACAGTGTTTGTGGATATTGGGTAATACATCCAACATGTATGAGGACATTAGGTTACCAGGTTCTAGATAAAAGCAAACGTGGAGTATTTTTTTTTTAATTACAGCAGTGTTTGTTTAACCTGAGCTGCTCTGAGTTGCAGTCCTGCTTGTAGCGTTTGGGGTAAAAGCGCTCTAAAGCCTGCAGGAGAATCAGCTGAGATTTAGGCTGAGGAGAGCCGGTAGGAGAGGAGGCAGCTGGTCTCTCCAAGTCACCATGTTCAACCTGAAAGAAAAAAAGATGAAAGTAGAGAGAGGGTTACAAGGAGAAAGATAGCTTTAAAAACACAGAAATTCCTACCGGCAGTACAAGATTTTCCTACAGTAAAATACAAGTCTTTTTAGTCCTATGGATTAACCTAATCTTTACCAGACCTGTGCCATGAGGGCAGCCACCTCAAGAGCCAGTTCTTTGTTCACAGGGAAGTGGCCTTGCTGAACTTCATCATTGACCTGGTACGCCAGCAGGAGGCGCTCTCGCTCCGTCTCTCCTTTCACTTGAGATCTGATACACAACCTGTGCATGCATGCACAAGAAAGAGTTTTCATTAAACTTGTTTTTCCTGGTAGAGGTTGGAATTATGCACACTTCACTTCATTTCTAAGATGCAGGAAATCTAACCCTGACACCTAAAGTTCCTTAGAAACGTAAGAAGGCAGAACACATATCACATCACCGTCTTTTATTGTGTGCTCTGTTTTGTTTTGAGAGGGCTTTTCTTTAGACAAATTTGTGTGACAACCTACTAAAAAGATGTTGAGGTAACAAAGTAAGTAAGTGTGACAATAGAAATCCTACCTGCTTTTGTATGTTAGACGCACAATCCGTGTCCCCTCATTTTTCCCAGGATGCAGCTCTTTTAGGGCTTGCTCCCACTTGGAAATTACATCACAGATCTGGCAAAAAAGGGAAACAAGTCAGTCTCCAGTCAGACATGTGGAAGCTTTTACCATATTTCTGGTTCTGTCAGCAGGTAGCAGCAGCTATAGCTACTAGCTACAGTAGTCAAATCCACTATGTATCAAATCCGGGATTGCTTCATTGCCGCCGGAAATTCCGCCGGATTTCACTTTTCACAGCCAGATGTCCGGTACCTTGTGCTTTCTATGTGTTGGAATTTTAAACTCAAAAAAAGTTATGATGACTATAGTTAACTGCTCCTCAGATCTCTGCAGGGTAAATCCAGACAGCTTGCTGGACTATCTGCAATCAGAGTTTTCTGTTAAACGACTGAAACAACTTTTGAACGTACACACGTTTCACCAAAACAAGTCGCTTCTTGATGCTATTTTGCTGCGGCACAGCTGCCGCTGACGGTGCTTAGCGCCACCAATGATGATTGTGATTGGTTAAAAGACATGGCAATAAACCAGAGCATCATTTTCTCCCATCTAGCCAGACCCTCCTCCCCCACTCTGTGCAGAAAAGTCTAGTCTATAGCTACGGAGAAAGACATCCATCAAATGTACTGTTTACTGTTCGAGCCAGACAGAGTTATAAATCTAGGCTATGCACTGTCTTTGGCGGGCGGGTTAAACATTATGGAGCAGTTTCAGTAACCACAATGAAAATTGAGTGGAAAAGAAATTAAAATGTCAATACAGAGTAAAGGTTTTGGTATGCTGGCACGTGACTACATTTAGTAACCAAAAAGTCACAAAAAAGTTTAAGACTAGCCCTTTTAGTAGAGGTTTCTCACCCCCTTCTAATCCTCTCCTGTTCAGCGACCCCCACTCTTACCTTGGCAGACGACTGCAGGCAGTGCTCCAGGTCTTTGCCAGATGGATCATCAGTGAAGAGAGCAAACCCAGACAGCTGAGGCTTCCTCACGCCGATCCTCTGGTTCAGCGTGCTGAGGAACTCTTCCACAGTGGTGGAGCCGTCGAAACCCACCACCTAAAAAAGAAAGCAAAGGGCACACCTCAGTGATGACCGGAAACAGGTCCCAGCCAATGTAATCCTGCATTTCCAGTCCAAACTGCGCCACCTATTAGCAAAACAAGTAACAGCAGCAACAGATTAGAACTGCAGATGAGCCGTTCACTGCAGATTTAAGAGGGAGTTAAGACAAAAAAAACAGCCCTACAGTAGAAAAAAAGAAAGAGTTGTGTTGTTGCAGATACCAGTGAGATGATAAAATATGATCCAGGGAGTCAAGTTTGAGTAATAGATCCATGAGTTTGAAGGCCTATTCGCGCCAAGACACATTAGACATGATTTTACAACTCTGGAAAGTTAACAGGATGGGAGTGATTTTACTGTCTGTTGGGACGATCTCAAGAGAAAACACTAGAAATACAGCATTCACGTTAAAAAGTAATCTTCCACAAATGTCTGCTTGAACATATTTCATTGGATAGATGATGTTACATTGCATTGTGGGAAAAAAAAGCTTAGCCAGGTTCAAATGATTTTGTCAGAAGCCTCTGTGTGAAGGCATGACATTCTGAAACAGCTGTTACTTTATTTGCTTATAGGTGGCAACATACACTCGTCTCCCTTTACTCTGCATGTTTGAAGTGATGTTGTTACTTTCTTTCTTTATACGCGGCACAGATTGGAATGTGAAGAATTGGACCAAAATACATAAAACTGCTCCTCCTTAAGGAAAATCTGCTGTCAAAGGTACAGGAAAGTCAAGAAAGTGAGAGTGTAATGTACTTTTTCGTTACCTGGTAGGTGTTGTTCATGAAGTGGACTGGGATGCTGAATGGCAGTGAATGGTGGTAGGGGTTTCTCAGCAGGATGGATACGATCTCCATACGTGAAGGTTTGGCCTCCCGCTCTCCATTTTGCAGTGTTCGCTCCACAGACCTCTGACAGTACACTGCATACTTCCCCACCTCACTCCTGTGTGGGGGGAAAAGGGATAGAGATTAGGGCTGCACAATACGAGGAAAATATCTAATTGCGAATATTTTGACTGATGAGTGTGATATCATTCATGATGATTAGGGAGGGAAGGATCCTTTTCATATCATTCTCATTGAAAATATTCATCAAAATGATTAAAGTGTGATTTTTGCAAAGATTTAGTCGGTTGGACAGATTTGTAGGCTTGGAACATCTCTGCAGCACCACAATACTTATTTCAGAATGGTTTTACACATATTTTTCTGTTAACAAACATTGTGCCTTCCCAAGCGATTTGGACAATGCAATTTCGATAAATAATTTAATTATAAACATTGTGCAGCCCTAACAGAGATGTAAACAATGCCTCAGAATTGGTTTTAGTTACTTAAGCAGCCACACTTTAAGGAGTCATGGGTCAGCTGCAGGCTTCTGGCACCTCACCTTGGGTCAGCATTGCGTTGCAGGTACTGTCTCAGGTACCAAAGGAAATGTTGTTGAGGAAGGAACAGAGCCACGCACAGAGACAACAGTTGCCAGCACTGCAGGTATAGTTGGTAAAAAAAGAGAAATTTACAGGATCTTTTTTAATGCATACATTTAAAAAAAACGTTTTCCATGAATGCAGCACCACTCTGCTTCACGGTCAGAGTTAACCACCCTGGTGTTCTGTCATGCAAGTTACAAATAATTAAAAGTGAAAATGAACAAACATATCTGCTTTTTTCTGCTTTCTATTTGATCACTTTGCGTTTCACATGCATCTCTTTTCTACCCGCGTGCACCAGGCTGACCTGTGTAAGGGAGTAGTTGTGTGGTGTCCGGCGGTTGGTCTGCTTGATAAGCTGACAGTACATTTCATTCTGCAGCTCTGGGTGGGTCAGGCACACTTGCAAAGCATTCTGGGCCAGCGAGGTGTGGTAGTCAATAGACGGAGACTCAACCAGCACGTTGATGAAGAGCTGACAGGACTGCAGAGAAGGAAAGACTTCTTAATCTTTTAAAACCTGACGCTTGAGTCCACTGCTTTACCAGCAGGTGGAGACAAACACACACCAAATACTACACCTATACATGCATCATAAAAAAGGAAAAGAACTTCAGGTGATAATAATATTCAAGTCAGAGGAAATTGAACAAATGTAAATACATGGCATGAGTTCAGTCAGTAAATGTTTATGTCATTTTTTTTTTTTTGAAGTAACCTTTGTTCTTCTCCACAGAGACAGTTGAAGACAAAAGAACCAATTTAACGGTGTTCATCCGTCAGATTTATTTATACTTCAAAGGCATGAAGTAGAGCGTAGGCTTGAAAAGTGTGTCACTTCCATTCATTCTGTTTCTTTGTGTGTGTTTGGGACTGTTCTTTTCAGGCTGGCTGGTCAAAGAGAGAGCCGATTCATTCATCTTTCAGTCCCGTAGTGTAGCGACTGTAGTGGAGCAGGGAGGGGGCTTCTGGGTGGGCGAACTGAGGGCTAAAGAGTTGAAAAGAGAGGAAAAGGATCTGCCATCTTCTAACAAGGTCCCCTGTTCTGCTATGATCCCCTTTCTCCTCCCCCATCCTGTGGCTTCCATATTCATTGCTGCCACTCTGAATGCCCTGACCTCCCATGTCTCGTTTTTAAAGGGGCGCCTTTCACATAGGCTGAAAACCAGAAGAACGGTTAGCCTCAATCAGAGCAGATAATCAAGGCCATTTTCTCTTTTCCACACTTTTAATGAGCTGGAGCCCTCATTCTTGAGCCTTTGATCTGGTTTAGAGGCAGGAGGGAAGAAAGGGAGAGGGCCATGGAGCAAATCCAGGAGTAGGAGGGATAGCGTGGGGGTTAAACTGGAGTAGGATGGATGATGCCTTGAACAGACCGTTACAGTGAGAGCCGGGCAGAATAAGCAAGCGGGATACGGAGAAAGGTATGAAAGGGACAAGGAGGAAAGGAAGTGGAATAGCACAAGAGAGGGAGAGAGAGGGATGAGAGGTGGAGGAACATACCTTGAAGAGCTTGAGAGCTTCTGTCTGCAGAGCTTCCGAGGGCAGAGTGGTGAGAGGCGAGCGCAGACCCTCCTTACAGAAGCTCAAGGCCTCACTCTTCCACAAGGCAGATTCTGGGAGAAAAAAGGGGAAGAGAGCGCACACACACAGAGAGAGAGAGAGAGAGAGAGAGAGAGAGAGAGAGAGAGAGAGAGAGAGAGAAACAAGATTGAGTTTCAAAGCTGTAATGACTCAACAGCTGACAAAAAGTCAGTCGTAAACACAGTCTGCTGTGTGGATTAGGGCTGTCAGACATTTTGGATCAAAATAACATGTAGCATGCTACTGAGTAAATGTACATGCACTTATAAGACTTTGCAACTTTAAGCCCATTTAGTCAACTATGCATCTACTGTGAGGGTTACAAATACATCTCTAGTGTTCTAAATCTGATCAAATTAGTTCTTTGTAACCACAGTTATGAATTACGTTTTGACATGTTTGTGTATGACACTGAGGTTTTGTTATAAAGTATTGTTTGTGTAAATTTGCGGGTTTTATATACACTTCAACCTGACTACTTTTAGGCCAACACAATAACTTAAAAAACTATGGCTGGGTATTGATTGATATCGGTGCATACACAATATCATTTCATTTCTCATTTAACAAAACATGTATCAAACTGCTAAATGCACAGACAGACAACACTGCAGTCACTAGGAAGCCCAGGTAGCTCAGCTGGTAGAGCAAGCACTCATATATAGAGGTTTACTCCTCAACGCAGTGGGCTGGGGTTCAACTCCTACCTTCTACCGTCATTCCCCCCCTCTCTCTCCCCTTTCATGTCTTCAGCTGTCCTGTCAGTAATGGCCTAAAAATGCCCAAAAGACAATCACTGCAACCACTAATGACACTTCTTTGCTGTAGAACAGGGATCTTCTCACCTGGGTCTCCCTCTGCATCAAGGAGTTTACCAATGAGCTGCTCGGATTCTGTGCCCACTTTGAAGCTTGCGCAGCTGCCAGCTGCCACAGTCAAGTGATACAGCCATGTATCCTGTGTACCAAAAAAAAGCATTTGTGTGCAAAGGGAAATAAATGGACTAAATGTTGCTTGAGTCTCGTCCTAAGGGTAAATTGCCAGTACCTTCTCCTGCTTGGTGCCGATGAGAAGGTATGTAGGACTCTGGTCTCTTGGTTGGACCACTAAGGTGCAGTGGGAGGAGAGGAAACCTCGACTGCCTGCCTCATAGTCCTCATCCGAATCACAGGAGCGATCCACTTCCTGTACCGAGGCCTCCCGCATCTGCAGCTGACCCAGAGGCAACTGAGACAGAAGGAGTACATAAGTAAACAAGGAATGAAACAAAAGATGGAGGTAACCAGTTTCAGACAAACAGCTTTCAGTGTGTTCAATTAAAGAAACATCTCAACTGACAATATTACACCTTATTTTCTTGTCTAAGCAACAGTTAACAAACCTGTTAGTCTGTACTAGGTCTGTACAATTAATCTTTTTCAAATCAAAATTGTGATTTGAAAGAATGCAATCATCTTACCGGGAAGACCGTGACTTATCAAATGTGAATTATTTAGTTGAATGGTTTAACATTTGATTTAACATTTTTATTATATTTACTTTTTTTTTCCACAAGGTAAATGCTGGAACTATGTTACATTTCACAAAGTGTTTAAAGAAATGTCCTATTTTCAGTGAATCTTTCATTTACTTTATTTAATATGATCGTAGAAAGTGCAATATGTAGCAACAACAACAAAAGTAATTGCAATATCTGGCAGAAATATTGATTAGATTTTCCCCCAAAATCGTTCAGCCCTAGTCCGCACAGAAGACAAGCGCTAAGGAGCATGTATTTGCAATAATCCCTAACAAAAGCAGGCGGAGACATGTTAGGAGAAGGGAGTTTTGTCAACCTTGTCCTCCTGATTACGGTAGTAGTAGAAGACCTTTCCAACCATAGAACACCACACCAGCTTAGAGTGTCCATGTTTGACCTGAAACGAGAAAAACAGAGAAGTATCAGGACAAGTCCCAAGACTGTCTGGCTGTTTCTCAGAACAGCAGTAAATATACGACTAAACTTTTTTGTAATCTTTGAATCTCAGATCAAAGAAGGTTTTTAAAAGCTTGATAGATGTTAGTCAGGGGATTTCTACATCTGACCAGCAGATGTCCCGTGAGGGAGCAGGTAAGTTTGCTAATCGTATTTTAGGATTTGTTTTGTTTCCAAAAGCGAAGCCTATCCACGCTCTGATTCTGATGCTGCATTCAGCTTCATTTTAACCAGGAATGCAGTTGCTGCTGATGATACTAACACATCACTTTCAGCAACTTCTTTCACAGAAATATGAATGGAGCGATGATGTCACGGGAGGATGCTGTTGACACAAAGCCAGCTGTGCATCGCTGAGAAAAGGGGGTTGCCGGGGTTAACTGCCCTGAGAGGCAGAACAGCCCCCTGTCTGGACTAAGATCACGTCACAACCAGTACATCAAAGACGACTCTTGGGAAGGGATTTGGGGTGTGATGAGAGGACGTGGCCTGTCAGTCATCTGTCAGAGACCCATCACGGGCACCCGTCAGATGTTTAAGTGTCTTAACCTTACCAAGAGACAGGCATTACAAAGGCCCGGGAAAAGAGCAGGGTGAAAGGGAAGGAGATGTCAAGCATTCCAGCAGCTCGGGCCTTAAAGCCGTGTCCCAACGTGAAGGAGGTTTTCAAGAATCTGCTTCAAGTGATCAGTCAGACCTTCTCCACCCCAGTGACAGACACTTCTATATCTGTCCGAAAGAGGACGTTAAGCTTGAAAATCAGTTATTTTTGGCATACTCTCATGGTGAAAGCCCGGTTAATCTATACCTTCTGGAGCTATGCTATGGAAATAGGAAAGGAAAGTAAGGATTCTTTACACAACATACCAGTTAAAAACCTGATGAAATGAACTACATTATTTTAGTGTTCTTAGTTTTCTTAGATGGTAAACTGAATATCTAGTTTGTATTCAACTGTTGGTCTGACAAAATAAGTCCTTTTAAAATGTCAAATTGTATTCTGGGATAGTTTGGGCGAATATTCACCAACGATTAACCAATTAACAGTAAAAACAATCATCAGATTATTTGGTAATCAATAATAGTAAATAAAAGGTGTTTGAGCATTATACTCCTAGTGAATAATAACTAAGAGGTTTGGTTTCAACTTTCATGAATATTTAATATTAAACAGAAATAAGGTCTTGCTGAGAAATAGATGAGATGATTAAAACCATAACTGCTAGCTGTTCCAGTCATAATGCTAAGCTAAGCTAATTGCTTCATATTTAGCGTACAAACATGAGAGGTATTTATTTTAACATCATAATGCTTGGCAAGAAAGCAAAAGTGCTTTAACTGATATACCAAGACTTCTGTCTCCTGACCTTTGTAAGCCAACCCCTCACGGTGGGCTTGGTGGTGGTCTCCACGGTAACGGGGCTGCTGGCCTGGACTTTGAGTATGTTCTGCAGAACCCTGATCCACTCCTCCAAGATGTTGGGTGAGTCGGCAGTCAGATAGAAGGTCTTCTTCTCCGTAATCAACTGATTAGACGTAAAGGGAGAAATATGGTAAACTTGCAAAGCCAAGCCGGACTGAGATAGCATCATCATGTCAGAGGAGATCAGAATCAGCGTCAGAAGAGCCAGGGGAACATTTCAAGCCACTCCTATACATGATGTCATTTTAAGCGGCTTCTCTGGTATGCAGCTGTAAAGCTGTACTTTGGTGCAGTGTTATAATAAGAGTGTGTGTATTTGTGTAGCTGCATGTGTCCACTAACAACACATTTTTTTGTCATGCCACAGTCTTTTGAATTGTAATAAAAAATGGAACTACCATTTAAATTCTTTGCATAGCCTGTAAAAGAAAGTAGTCATAGTGTGAAGCACAAATCGTACTTGTGATTGTGACTGTCTTGAAGAATTCTTACACAAAGTTAAGCACTATTGAAAATGTTTTCCACATACCTGAAATGTCTGCGCCCCTTCTCCACGTACTATACAGCAGGATGTGTTCAGTTCAATCTGACCCTGAGGTTTCCTGATCATGTCACTCTGAATACACACACAAGAAATTTCATTTTGGTCAAAAATGATGACTATATATTCAATCACAAAGTAAGTTAGAAATGTAAATTTTTTTAAATATACAATGACAAAACTGCTGTGGTAGTTTTAAGATGGTGCTCGTGCCTTCAACTGCAACCATCTTGTACTCAAACGCACAACATTTATAGTATTTTTAAGTATTTTTGCAATGTTTTTTAAGTGCAGACAGCAAAACCTTAGAAGGAAGGAAGCAGGCAGGCTCACACTCACAGGAGATTTATAGTAGAGGATCTCTCCATTCCTCAGGATGAACCAGCGACGTTTCCAGGCTTTCACCTGACTGCCCATCTTCAGCAGGTACCCGGACTTCTCCAGCATCTCCTACAGACACAAACAGCACAGGAGTTATTCACATTCAAACACAACTGACTGCTCATACTGGAGTTGACTTATCATAGAAGTCAACGATGGAAATGCAGGACTCCACTCACAGGCCCAGTGCTCTCACAGGAATAGGAGGAGGTTCGCTGAACTTTATGTTCCGGTTCGGAGTAGTCACTGTCCAGGGAGTAGGCATCGGGAGGAATTGCATAATCACTCTCTGAGCTGATGGAGGACATGGACACCCCTAAGAAAACAAGAGATGGTAAATACATAAGGTACGCTAAGTAAAAAAGATATATTAGAAATGGTTGAAGGGAGAAAAACACAGAAAATAAATTATACAAGTTGTGATTTAAAAGCCAGCAAGCAACAGAAGGTTTAAGATAGAAGACTCTTAAAGGGATAAACCAGACTCTTAGATCACCACTCACTTATTAGATAATGTCAGGACGTTATGCTCAATGCATCCCATCAGTTATTTTGCACTGAGTTTAAGTGGTGAGTACTATCTCTAGCCACTGGCTGCTGTAATTTACTTTCCCTTTAGCTACATCATCTACTTTAGTTAATGATTTCAAATGTATCTTGGTACTTTCCGTCCTTACAGTGCAGCTTCTCGCAACTGCGTACCATTCTGGTCAACAGAC
This sequence comes from Etheostoma cragini, assembly GCF_013103735.1. Lineage (NCBI taxonomy): Eukaryota > Metazoa > Chordata > Actinopteri > Perciformes > Percidae > Etheostoma > Etheostoma cragini. The sequence continues at coordinate 7,262,106 of NC_048426.1, forward strand.
AAACTGCTGCCTATTCCATGCTGGATTTCTCTGGATTTGTTGCTGTAAGTCTTGATTTGGTTAGGTTTGTGTTTTTGATGACCAGAAAAAGTACTTTTTTGTACTACTGAGACAAAATAAAGGCCAGAGAGGATTCCTACCTTTAGGCTATTAAAACACTGGATCCAAAATTCATAGATTACCTTAAACTTACATTGTCTGCCATATTAAGTAAAGGCAGCCTTTCCTTGTTTTAGAGATTAGGAAAGTTCGTAATTTGTAATGTACAATCCTCACCTCTCTTGACGGCACGCGGGCTCCCCGGGACGCTGCTCTTTCTGTCCGGGCTCAGGATGGAGGTCCGTAAACTGGCCAGAGAGCTGCTGTCATCCTCAGACCCGGAGTCATCGTCGGGCAGTGGTACGCTGCTGATCTGAGTGGCTTTCTAAAACAAACAATTGAGAGAGCACTGTAAAGTAATACACCAAAATTTCAGTACAGATGGAAACAAGTCTGGTGTTTTAACACACAAACTAGCTGGCAAGCTGCATCAAAAGTAAAGCACTGATCCAGCCTCACTGTAAACCTTTAATAATTAAAAATTAAAAATGCACTCACCCCTTTCAGTGTGGTATAGACTGGTACATTGATGTTCTTATAGATCAGCTGGGTAAACGGACCTGCCGCTGGATATTGGGGTAAGTTGGACCCTGCAACATACACGGGAAAAACATTTAATCAATTTAATGTTTATTGAATTATGGACATGTACACTGCATGCCAATGCTACAAAGCACATCATTTAATGTGTAAAGTGAGACTATAAACTATAAAACTTTTGCAAAAAAGGAGTCTATATCTTTGAATTTCCCCTTCCGGGATTGCTCCGTTGCCGCAAAAACATCCCCTGGATTTCCACTCATTTAGGCCGGATATCCATTGCCTTGGGCTTCCTTTGTGTTGACATTTTTAACTCTAATCGATATATGAGGACCATGGTTGACTGCTCCTCAGATCTCTGCAGGGTTAATCCAGACAGCTAGCTACACTCTCTGTCCAATCTGAGTTTTCTGTTGCACGACAAAAAACAACTTGAAAAACGTACACCTTTCACCAAAACAAGTTCCTTCCACATTATTTTGCAGAGGCACCCTGTCTTTTCCCCGGTGCTTAGCACCGCCCAAGACGATTGTGATTGGTTTAAAGAAATGCCAATAAACCAGAGGATGTTTTCCTCCCTAGCCAAATGCTATGTGGAGTAGCCAGACCCTCTTCCAGCACACTTTGGAGTCTAGCAAAGCGAGACTAGCAAAACAGTGGCCACTGTGGTCAAAAATGGCAATTACAGAACAATGGCCAACAGTTTGTCAGTTATGAACGTTTCCGTCACTAAAGCGTTGCATTGTTGGATATTTAAGCAAACATATTGTACCAGTGTTTGCATACTGTAATATTTAACCAAAAATAGTATGCAATTCTTGTACTATTGGTTTCATACTAAGGTTTGGACCTTTTACCGGTAGTCCAATAAATGGCTTGTATGGAATTTTGGTCGCAACCATGGTAATTCCTATAGGAGTCTGTATAGTTGCAAAGGGAAAAAATATAGCACCCTTACTCAAGATATAGATACATAATGCATATATAATTCACCCAGCAGCACTGCAAAAAGAGTTGTCTAAAAACAAGATAAAACACTAAATCTGAGGGAAAAATTACAAAAAACAAGTGAAATGATCTATCCGTGCAGCAAGATAATTTGCTTAGCTTGCTTGAATTAATATTTTAGTATAAAGTTGAACACTTAAATAAGAAATTCACTCTTAAAACAAGACAAATTATCTAACGCTTCTAAATCTAACTATTTATTTATTTATCTTGGTAAGACCTAAATAATTTGCAGTGTGACGTACGCACTGATAACAGAAAAAGTCAAAAAGGCTTGAACCAAAACAAAATACAACTGGTCCATGCTAGTCATTCTGCCGGAGATCAAAAATGCTCTAACAACAGATGCACCTTTAAGGCACAAAAACATCAGAGGAAGCTGAATACGCTGAGCAAGCTATGACTTAATCCACAACAGGCACTTGGCAATCCACTCCATGTCCCATGTAATAGTTGGAAGGCTGTCAAACTTTGGTCTGCATCCTGACAAAATAGATGTTGGGACAGAAAGGATGGCAGTAATTACCCCCAGACCACGTCCTTTTATCGCAGCTGATTAAAAAGCAGCTTCCCCCCCCCCCCCCCCCCCCCCCCCCCCCCCCCCCCACCTCCTCTTATGCTCTTCCTCAGGTCTTTAAAAAAAAGGAAAGGGAGCCTCTTGAAGAGGAGCTCACACCTGTGCAGGTGTGTGGAGCCTTGGGCCAGAGGAAGTGACATCAAAGATGGAAATGACAGATCCAAACCAACCACACACCTCCACAGCAGCATTAGCAGCAGCTGAATGACATGCCACTTCACAGTAATGACTCATCTCCTACACCACCCGGTCTCATGCAGACAGACAGGCACACACACATGGTTAGACACTGCTTTACACATGAAAAACAGACTATAAATGGTTGTTGAATACCTGACTGTAGAAAAAAAGATATTAGTGAAAAAATTGCTAGTTTCTTGTTTCTGGCTGCGGGGGACTCACCTCGTGCTGGGCCCCTGGCTCCAGGACTGGCCTCTGATACTCTCATTCCTGACTTTGCCACAGCGTAGATCCGACTCTCCTGCAGAGGTCGATGAAGTTGGGAATATTGCTCTCAATTTACTTTACATTCATTATAAAAAACGTCAGACGGTACACGGTAACACCTTGGCATTGAGAGTTTTGTAGAATACATCAATAAAGTAATAGTTTTACAAGATCTATATATCTGTACGTTACACAGCCAGCAGCCAGTTACCTCAGCTTAGCACAAAGACACAAAAACAGATAACCTGGATCTGCCCAAAGATAACACCTCTAAAGCTCACCCACTAACATGTTATATCTTGTTTGTTAGTGTAAGAGCAACAAATTCTAATTTTACTGTGGCCTATTTGTTGGACTATTTCTTGGCTGAGTCTCTGATGGTTGCCTGGCAATTGGTCCAAGCAGTAGTCCACAGACCAATAACCTACTGTAAAACGTGTGGTTTGTGTAAGGGATTAAACAAACCAGATATAACATGTAAATTATTAGCTTTGGATGAGCTGCTAGGCAGATTTAGTTATTGTAGTGTTACCGTACAGGCAAGAGATCGATCTACTTATTCAACTTTCACAAGAAAGAAAACGTCGCAGTGACTGAAACAAAAAGATAAGGTAAGATTTTAACTGCATAAAACAGCACAAAATGTAAAAATTGAATAGATGATGCTGGTCTCTCATACCCATGAAGGGAAGCGGTGTAAAGGAGGCGTTGGTGGTGGATCCAGCCGCTCCAGCTCCTCTGGAAGTCCCACAAAGGAGACTCCGTCCCGGCATGGCTCCTCTGATCCCGACCCTTCCACGACCCCGTCCATGCTGTCAGGAAGCCCGTCGTCAATGTCTGTTTCCTCCACAACCTGCGAGAAGGGCGAGGTGGCGGTGCCTGTGCTCTTGAGGGTGGAGGAAGTGGAGGATGGGGTTGTGATGTCTATGTTAACGTTGAGGTGGTGGAGTCTGTCCAGGCAGGGCTGCGGCTGGCTGTAATGCTTCTTCACCAGCTGGATGCTGTCTCTGGGGGTGAGCGGAGTCCGTACTTTAGGTAGCGTCATGCTGGCGCCTGACTGGTGAAAAGGAGGATTGGGGAAGGGATTGTTGGTGGAGGGGGAGCGCGTCAGGAGCGGGCTTCTGGGTGATATTCTGAGGGACGACTCTGGGGAGCTCGATCCATGGGCCATCTCGTAGGCTGAGGATGAAGACGAAGAGGAAGAGGACGAGTGAAGGCACTGAGAGCGGAACTTGCTGTTGAGCTCATCGGAGGAGTTGTCTCTGTCTAACCCCCCTGCCTGACCCTCTGGGCCCACTGGGAGCTCTGGGCCACCGATGGAAACAGGGCTGCTTAGGCCCTCCCTGCTCCGAGCCTGAGAGGCAGCATCATGGACTCCAAGATCTCCGAAACAAATCAATTTACTGGACTGTTCAGGAGTCCTTTTCACATCTGAGGAGACAGGTTATTAACATTTGAGAAAGTCTACATGCCATGAACAAACTGATGTTACTCCAAGGAATACACCACCAAAAATACGTAGGAGCAGCAAAGGTCTGGACAATAATAATTTAACTGCTACATAACCAAATATGCACAAATAAATATATTTCAACAGAGATCTGGAGCTATGATAACATGAGAGGGAAACACAGTAGATACAGTAGTGTATTTAATGATGGAGAAACTCAAATCTGAGCATTAAGTACGGATGATTCAACAGAGGAAAAATGGGTGTTTTGACATTTTTTTTGCTGTAATTATGAGTATATTCCATGAATCCAAGTTGCAGTCCTCCAGAGGAGCTTAAAACCTTTAAAGAGCAACTTTTAAAGAATAAAGATGACGTTTCTACTTGAAAAAAACATTGTTTCGCTGGAGTATCACTCAAAGCAGTAGTTGATGATTAAATTATAGAACACGCTCATTGCTTCAAAAAGCTTCCTGCCACCCATCACAAGACAACATGAATTATGGGGAGCACACCTGTTGGCGAGGTCTTGATATTAGAGGCGGCTCCCCGGGGACCTGCTTGTCTCCAGCTGTCATCTTGGGCAGGTGGTGTGCCGGGGCTGCTGGGAGGAAACAGCGGACTGCTGGGCACCAGGTGGGCATCTAGTGCAGGGGAGTTGGCAGGGGATCCAGAGGATGCGGGTTTCTCTAAGAGAGCTGGAGGAGAAAGACAACACCAGTAACTCACTCTCTTTGCCACAGATACATCAACTCCTTACTTGTCTAATTGACCTTTTACTGCTAACAAAAAAAACTTGCAAAACACTGAAACTTTTGGCAATGTTGTAAGCAAGAAGCAGTGCGATCCCCATATAAACGGTGCACAAATTCATGTTAATCAAATCATTCAAATTTTCTTTATGACTTCTAATATACTGCTGAACTACTGAATTGTAAATCATTTTGTTGTATTCAAATCAATATTATTGTTGGACTGTACTATATAATGTTTATTTTCTTAAACAAAGTAAAATGACAAGAAAGATGAGAGGATTGTTAGCTGAATCAGAAAGTGTTTAGAGCTATAATGAAGGTACTGGGGCAATGACTCTATTAGGATAACGAAGACATCAAATAAAGGTATTACGGCCTTTAATTCTTTTTATTGCCGTTCCTTCTGTTGGTATTCACCTTGTAGTTTTTCCTGCAGCAACATCATCTGTTCCGTCTGCTTCAGGTTGGCCATTTTTAGCTGCTGGTTCTCTTGCTCCATCTGCAACAAAGCACATTTATATCTTTAACGACAACTTTTAGCAGCCATATACACAAATGTCTTCCTGAAAACAATGAACTTTTATTTTAATTTTAAAGCTGATATTGCAAACAGCTGTAGATAAAACATTTTTAATCATAGCGCTTCATGTTGCCACAGGTGATGTCTCTGAGCAGTGGGAGGGCTTTCCCAGGGGCTTTTACTTAAGTCAGGGGTGTATGTCTACATGTGTGAGCTTACCTCTTTAAGTTTGAAGGTGACCCAGTCTTTAATCTTGGCAGCCTTCTCCTCAATACTTTTTGCTTCCTGGGCTCTGACTAAGATCTGCAGTCAGAGAAAAAATGGGGTTTGTGAATTATCTCAACCTACAATTTATGAACATGAATGGACATTTGTGTTCGTTATCTTGATGGCTTTGCCCGACCTGTTTTTCCAGCTGCATCTCTAATCTCTTTATTACAGCATCTTTTTCTTCAACCTGATTGCTCAGCTCTTGATACTTTCTGTACAACGAGCTCTCGGATTCGCTGGTTTGTATGTTTGCAGACTTCAGCTTTTCTTCCATGACGTGAATCTGAAATGTAATAATTAGAGGAGTGAACACAAAAAGCTAAAAGAAAGCTCAAATGTGCATCTGTTTAGTTTTGATGGGCAACAGAAAAACCAAAAGAAAACCCTGAAGATACCTTTTGCTAAATCTGACAATAAAAAGCTTTCTAAGCCCTCAGGTTGGTCTTGTTTTTTTTACAGAAAGGGCACCATTAAATTACCACCTACAGACAACACCTGGAACAGCCAGTAATGACAGCAAATGGGAGAATAAACACAACAAATTTAACTGTGTGACTTTATGGATCCCAATTTTAGGATTCCTTCTTACATCAGTCAATGTTAGGAGCATGTATTTTTGATCTTGAATGCTGTAGTATACTGTAAGTAATGACAAAAATGTTGGCACGTCCACATGATACAAGCCTTCCGTGATCGCGCACATGCCCCCAGGCATCCTCCACGCAATTGCAAATAGCCAAGAAGGTCACGGAGGATTGAAAAACATGATGGACACTTCAGAAGAGGTAATTATCGGGTTTCTGCACGAGAAAATCACCAGACGCCACAATCTTCTGAACATAGCCGTACTGAGAAATACACACAGAGTTGTGTGGAGCTGATAGTATGAATTATCTTTGTAGCAACTCTTTTGTCAATGGCTTGAATGTAACAGATGTTTATTAATATTAAAAAGTTACACACTAAAGCTTTGATGTGTTCAAATAATGCATTGCATTTTGAATATAAATCTATTTTTTGAGGGAGAGAAATTAAGCCGGGGCTTTGGCTTGTGTTTAATTGTTAATTTAACAAAATGATTATGGTATGTTTTTTTTTTACTTTTTAAATGATAATTCTGGTTTATTAAAAATGTAGGTCTTATTTATGCAGTTTTGGTTCTCATTTCTGACAGTTATGAGGACACTGAAATTACCAAAGTAATTGCTGATATCTGCCGACATATTACGACAGGGCAAAAAAAAGAAACACACAAGCTGTTAGATGTTAACAACAGTTAAGCCAGATAACCACAATGACAAGTATGGTGGATTATATACATTACATTCATTAGCCAAATGCTTTTGGCCAAAGCAACTTACAAAAAGTGCATTCAAACTCAAAAGGAACAAGACCTAGATGTCATCAAACATTGGAAGCACAACACTAAAATAAAAAATAAAAACTTTGGTGTACTGTTAGTGTTTTGATAAACAGTAGTGTGTAGCTAGCCTATCCTTTAATATTTTGCATGCTGTAAAGGCTGTAGGATGAGAAGTCCTCTCTACCTGTTTCTCAGCGCTGTCGGCCCGCTGGTCGGCCTCGGTCACCCTCTGCTCCAGCTCCTGCATCTGGAATAGAGACAAAACAGGTTACAATGGTTTTGAGTACGTCAATCATCAGTTAATCTTCAAGAGTTACATTTAATTTAAAGAAAGAAAAAAAAAAAAACTACAGCCAAGAATGACATGTTCTGGCAAGACACATCCCATAGCCTGCCACAAAAGACCTTATTAGCCAGGTACACCACCAAGCCAGAAGTCTACATAAACACATACCTGCACGTGCATGCAGACACACTTAATTCTTCATCAATCACCGCTGTCATAGAAAGGCCATTTAAAATATGAATGTAGTGGGAATATTAAACTGGGTTGGGGAATATTGAATATTAAACTGGGCCTGGGTTCATTCCAGACCTTTCTGTGTGGAGTTTGAATGTTCTCCCCATGCTTGCGTGCTCCGGTTTCCCCCAGCATCAAAAAACATGTACTAGGTTCTCAAATCAGTACCCTTGATCAAGGCACTGGTTCAGATCTGGAGTTGGGTGCTGTATATGGCTACCCACTTCTCCCTTGAGGAATGAGTTAAATGTAGAGAATGATTTTTGCTATATGTACAATGTGTATTAAATTAGCTTTAAAAGAAGCAAGAAATCTTGCTCTAACAAGTGGTGGAGAAAGAAAAAGGAAAATTGGAATTTAGCAAGAAGGAAAGAGGGTCAAGAACCAGCCGAGAGACAGAAAGAAGAAGCATCAAAAGAAGATCTTTTGTCAAAAAAAGAAAAAAATGAGTGTTTCACAAGCAGTGGCACTATAAGGAGCAGACAGCAAAGAGGCCTTCAGTGGAAGCTGAACATCTTTCTTCTGCCGGTCAAACAACAACAACTGGATAGAAGAATGCTACTGTGTGTGTGCACAAGCTTGCGTCACCTTTTGTGCAAGCATGCATACTCATGCTTTCAAAGACAAACACTGTCCATCCTGCAAGTATGCACACATCTGCAAGTACCCTCTCTCTCAAATCACACACACACACACACACACACACACACACACACACACACACACACACACACACACACACACACACACACACACACACACACCAAATGCTTTTCAACACAGGAGTCCCTTTCATCTGAGTTCAGTGACCCAGGTGAAAGGAGAACAAACATGCTAATGGATTCACTCTGCTTGCGAGATGCATTTGAATGTCTCATGTCATCCTTGTTTCCCTTCCCTTTGTTTCTTTTCTGTCTTTCTCGATTCTCATTGCCTCCTTAAAAGGCCCCCTGATTCCCAGAATCCACCACTGACAACATTTGAACTTCCTAGCAGCCAGATTAACACTAGCGCATGTTGATGGTTAGTGGTTGAATGACTCCTCACCTCTGGGTCAAAAGCCTTCATCGTGAGTCAAAGTCTTCTTTACCGAGCCTGAGCCAAAGAGCAAACACAAAGTTGTCCTCCATTCAAAAACAATACTTAGGAGAGGAAGGCCAGCACTTAAGGTAGATATAAAGAAAGTAAGAAGTCACAATGTAGATCAGATGCCATCAGAAGAAGCCCTCAGGCAGCCTAAAAAGCTGCCAACTCCAGTTTAAAGACAAGTTAGAGGTCAGGAGGAGGAGGTGGTTGGACTTTGACCTTACTGAGTTCACAGGAACAAAAGGTGGGGATATCAGGAATGAGAAGCGTCTAACAAAGTGAATGCAGGGAACAGCTTTAGCATCACAAGTGGGCTTCAAGTGGTTTCCTTTTGTGGGTAAAAAGAGGAGACTTATATATCAGTGGATAGCAACTGTTTTTAAGATGTTGCCACACAGCACTATCAGATGAACTCAACATGTCATGTTCCAAAGGATTTCATGTAGATTTTTAATGGATGTTCTTGTTTAAAACTACAGAAACTGTTGTTTTTAATATACACTTGTTACAATATTGTACATTCTTTTTTGGGGCATTTTTTAGGCTGGTATTAAACAGTCCAGCTGCACACAGGAAATGTGGGGGGGGGTAACGACTGGTAGCAAAAGGCCCCAGGCTGGAACCAAATCTGCGGCGGCGGCAGTAAGGACCAAGCCTTCGCACATGGGGCGCACGGCCAACCAGGTGAAACACCCATTCGCCCCACATTATCATACGTTCTGACATTAGTTTTCTTTGGTCAAGTTTGGATTTGCACTAGTGGCAGAAGCCGGAAGTTTCAACCATTTATCAGCTACTCTTTGATTTTTCACTTGATCCAGTGCTCTTAGCTATCTTAACTGGTATCCATTACTACTAGCTAACTTTGAGACATTACTTTACTTTTTGAACTATATATTTTTTACTTTTAGCTGACTGTTTCAACCATTGATCCAAACTATTTCACCATTCATCCAATATGTATCTGTTTATCCCTGTTTGTTAACTCCAGTGATTTCAGCTATAGTAATGATTGAAATTGTGTAGTCATTAACATTACGTTTAGCAAACTTTTGTTTATCCATTTCTTTTAGCAAACTCAAGTCTATAATTATGTTACAGGTGAAACAATATGCAGATATATATTACATAATGAAATGGGGATTTGTATGCCTTTAAAATAGTTGAAAATGATTTCCACATGCTCCCATGGTGACTGCAGACATACCCTCTTTGGGTACAAGTGTCCGTGTTTGGGAATCCCTGTATCCCATCGTCTTTGCCTTGAGCTCCTACTCAGTATGAGCAATCAAATGGGTGACCTGATGGTAACAAACTGGCTTCTGCAACCTATCAGATCAGGCTATCAGATGTGGATACAGACTGTAGGTTAGTGCTGTCAGATTATCTCCCGGTCTATCTTGGTCGGTTTAGTTCCTGCCAAGTCAAACTGAGGCTTGATTCGCTGAGCAGAACTATGTCTGCAATCCAGCATCTGTCGGCCACTAACGTCTGCTGCTGAGGAGGCTGAAAATGGATGGCAGAGGAGTCATGTTTCGTAAAGCTTTGTGTTAGCAGTTTGAGTTGCATATATTGCCAGCTAAAAGTAGTCCCAAACTAATTTATTCTCGTTTGTATCATTTTTGCTCTCAAATCTACTGTGTCCACCTGGGAAATTATTTAGCCATACTTAACGATGCAAATGTACATTTGTGCCATGTTTTTAAAAGATTTAAATCTTCAGTAGGAACAGAGAGAGTCACAGACATCCTTGAAACAGGGCTGCACAAAAATGAGGTAAATGTAATTGTGATTATTTTGACTGATATTGCGATTGCAAAATGATTCACGATATTGAAGGGAATGATCATGTTTGTATCAATATTCTCCTTTACATTGACTAATATTACATTAAAAGAAATTGAAATGATTATAGTGTGATTTTTGCGAGGACCTGTCCTAAACAAAGATGTTTTCTGTAGTCTGTAGGATAGGATCTGTAGGCTTGGAATGTCTCTGCAGCACCACATTACTTCATTCAGAATGAATGAATGAATGGTTTGACACATATTTAGCCTTTAACAAGTATTGCGCCTGTTGTGATTTTGATAAAATTGTCATTAATTGTGCAGCCCTACCTTGAAAGTAGGTTGAGTAGTAAAAGTGAAACAGTTAAAAATAAGAGTTTAATTGCAAAAAGTAATATGAACAATAGTAGTTTTTCAATTCAATTAATCGCACAGCCCTACCACCTTATCATTTACTCTTTATTTTGTTTTTGCGTCGAGTTTTGCAGAATAATCTTGTTGGGACGCAGAGCGCTGACCTCGCTGTCTTAGCATGGATTCCAGAGGGACTGATGATATTCAGGGAGGTGGAGATAAGATAAGAGCAGCCTATAGATCGTCTGCTTCTCAGACAGCTAACAGATCTGTCACAGCTAAATACCTGTTTACTGTTACTGACAGAAACTAACTAACAGATCACTTACTAGGGATTGGATTTTTCTGGTGGCTGATTATTTAAATCTGTCAGCATTTTTCTCATTTTTTCCTTTCTGTTTTTTTACACCGTACATATGATTGTCTTTGTCTACTTATAGTTGAACATACTGGTCACAAAGGACATTCATTTAGTAGAGAAGGTGGTTTCATTGTGAAATCTGTTCACTGAGTGCTTCACTTGCCTTTCAGCTTTAAACATTAACCTCTGTGCGCAGCTGACGGTTAGTTATGAGTCCAGCTCAATCATTAAATGTTAAAACAAATTCCTGTACAGGAGAGTAGGGGGGGGGGACAGATAATGGAAAAGAGGAATAAGACACTAATTACGAAAGAGTAAATTAAAGGTTTCACACACTTAAAGGCATCACACAGCACTATACTCCACATATAATACTCAAACAAATAATGTATAATGCTTTGATGACAACATTGCCTCAGTGGTTTTCTATTAAATCCACTTTAATAATTAAATAGACATAGAGACAAAGCAGTATTTTAATTAGTGAGAAAGCTGCTAATGTATTCATAAAAAAATGACCAGAACTGTCACAGGGTGTGATGCAGGCTACAAAAAAGCTAACAATCCTCTTGTTAAAATAAATGATTGTACACTTGCATGTGAACCTGGTGGCCTTTCTGCACCTGTGTGAGCCAAACAACAGTGTTTTGCTCCTAAAGGACCTGACACACCATTCTGATAATCGGCCTTTGGAGAGTCTGGCGAGATCGGAGACTCGAGTCTGTTTAGTGTGTTCCATGCCGCCATCCATTGGAGGGGACGTCGGCACTGCTGGCAGTCAGACTCAAAGGACCAATCTGATTGGTGGAGTGCTAACCCGGAAATGACAAGCGGGATGGGCGTGACTAGAGTCTCTCAAAACCTGACAAAAATCTTTTAAACTGACCTTTGTTGATCTGAAATGAAGACAGATTGAGCAGCTGCATGGCATGTTGGCATGTTTTCAGAAACACGCTTCGGTGAACTATTTTAATAAAATATGAGATCGTATTATAAACAAGCCGCAATGACAGTCTGGCTTTGAATTTCCGGAGAAACCAGACTTGTGTGACTCGTCCAATCAGCTGTCGTCGGCATCACTTCAGTGTGTTCCTAGGCACTTTTTTTGGCCAACTCGGGGGGGGGGGGGCAGTGAGTCCAACTGTCTTTTCTCCCAACGGTGAGCCGTCGGGTTGGTGTGTCATGGCCACAAGAGCCAAATAAGGAGATTCATCTAGGTAATTTGTCCAGAATTAGATTATCCAAAAAATGAAAGTAACCCTTGAAGTGGGAATAACAACCAATTTAGAAATTCCACTGAATAAGGTATTTCTATATTGTAAGAGAACCTAAACTTTCTAGATACATGTCCTCAATGCTTTTTGACAGCAAACCTCTTCTCTCGCAGGCCATTCCCTGTCAGCCTTGGTCCATTCTTTACTGTTTTCTGGATGTTTTGATTTGTAGAAAAACATGTCCAGTATTCGGACAATAATGTTTTCATTATAAAGTGTCACTTCCGCCCCAGAAAATAATCTTTATCCTCTCCCCAGTCTATTCCACTTCCTTCTGCATGGAGAGGTTTCTGTTTTTATGGTCCAACAGCTGTCGATTGCACTTTCCTAATCCACAGTGAAACCTCTTCAATGGAGCACCCGCCCTGTTAAACTCCTCACAAGTCAAATGGGGCATCTCCTTCTCTCTCTTCTCCCTTACTCACAGTCAGCCTGTGAAGATAAACGCCATGTCACCGGCAACCACGTCAACCTTTTCTTTTTTCATGTTTTTCCATACCAAAGTGGGTCAATGCGTAAAACACTCCTAACTTGGCAAAAGAGGAGATGAAGAGCATGAAGCAGACTTTCCGAACAGTAATAACATGACGGCATGGTAGTCACTCAGCACCCCCCCCCCCCCCCCCCCCCCCCCCCCCCCCCCCCCAAAAAAAAAAAAGACACACTCACTGTGTGTGTGTGTGTGTGTATGAGAATAGGTGTGAAAGTAATAGATTGATTCATTAGTCTTTTCCTATTTAAACTCTATTTTCTGCTGCAGATTAATACACATTTGGTGCTCTAGTATAATTTAGCACTAGAACCGTGTATGTAGGACTGGTCTAAAGTAAACTAAATTCCTCATGTTCATTAGCCTGATAATTTGACACAATTGCCATATTGTTCCACTTCATTCATATGCCCAATTTCAAACTAGGTAGCAGTTACTATAGGAGCAGTTCACAGTCAGAGTTGCTATTTTGACTTAGTTATAATAATCGGTAGTAACCGCAATCAATAAGCACAACACCAAAACGTATTTCAGTTGCTGAACAAATGGGAATTGTGGTCAATGATTTAGAGAGCTGCACAAGGCTACATATTTATCATAATGAAGGAAAAGTCACCCAGTGCAACAGTGTGGCCCATTTATGTGTTTTTAATAGTTATTGGACAACAATGGAGCTCTAAAGGACAATGGAATGACTTCACCTTGGAGCTACACAGACAATACGTTATTGTAGGATCAATTAATTTTAATGGGTTTGCTTTAAATAACATTGCCATAAGAAAATATACCTTATCACGAGACCTATACTTTTTTTAAATGTTTTTTGGATCAGTTATAAGATAGAAGAACTGTTAATCTAGGTTGCCAACTTATAAACAATCCTTGTGGCTGGTGTAGAATGTCCTCCAACATTATTGTGGTGGAAGATTTCTTTATTAATGACTTTCTCACAGTTATAAATGTGTGTGTGTGTGTGGGTGTGTGTGTGTATTGGATGGGCTCTCACAGACGAGCTGGAGGTCTGACAGAACCTGACCGAGGAGGACACAGCAGGGAGTCGTCCTGCTCTTATCAGAAACATGTTCGGCCTGTAAACATCCTGCTGACTGACTGAATCAACCACTCTCGCACTCCAGAATTGGAGATGCAGAAAGCGAACCGCTGTGACACTCCAACCATAAGCAGCTCCGGGCTACAGGAGTCTAAAAAGATTGGCCACTTGTAAAGCTACAAAGAAAAGTCCAAGACAGGAGTCTGTGAAGTGTTTTTCTGCTACTACACTCACCCCTCCTCCGTCTAATCCAAACACGTGCACTGCTTTTCCAACAAATCTTCAGAACAGAGCTGAGTCTCCAGATGACAGCTCATTACTTTCTAAAGTGTCTAGTAGTTAGGCTTTACATCAGCCACAACTTTACAAGCATTTGGCCAGCGGTTGGCGGTTATTTCCCCCCAACTTGAGGCGAAGCACCAGAAGTGATGAAATGTTAAATATTCATCTTGGCTGAAACTGAAGCCAACCTCCGATGACACAGAATGAGTGTTTACTAAATAGGCTGAGTAATCCCATCTGTCTTTACACACACGCATAAACACACAGTCATCCACACCTGTATTTCTAACTGATTCACATGCTTTAATAGTCTCCTTGTGCTTAAAACACTTAAAAACACTGCCAGAGGAGAAAGAAGCTGATGCTGAGGCAGTGAGATCTGCACAGTGTTTTGGTCAGAATACCGTGTGGCGTGGATTATAATGCAGATCAGGGTGGCATGACTCATTTCCACAGTAGTACGGCAGTTTAAACAACCACAGATTTAGTTCATTTTATTTTATATTATTTATGCCAAATCAAAGTCAGGTACGATCATTAGCTAGTTTAAGATCAAAACACACAAAATCTTACTAAAGCTCTTATCTTTTTGAACTTCCTGTCCCATCAGTGTTACGTGTTGAGGATAAATGATCATTTACAGTTTACAATTTACAGGCCAATCTTTGTTCCGACTCCCAGCTACAGTCTCCAGCTCTTGGTAAGGAGGCAAAGGATGAGATCGCAAGCACAATTTACAGACTATATTTCCCAGCTGTCTCGGGAATGCTGCGTTCCCCCGGGAGGAGCTGGGGATACTTTCTGAGGACTCTGACATTATGCTGCTCTTCTTACACTCAGACTTGACAGTTGTTGAGGTAAGTTATAAACTACTCTCATCAGGACTGGGATGTTCCAGGTATTCGTAAATCCATTACTAAGTTTCCAACAAGTAATCAACTCTGGGGTGCCCTCGTGGTTTAGAGTCTAAAGTGCAGGGTCTATACGTTTAGACCATGGAATAGACTTTTACCAGAAAGCACATTTATTTATGATTTGATTTGCCTTTATCTATACTTGCTTATTACACCTATGTAGCAAGTTTCAAAAGTTTGTTATAACTAATACCATCTAGACGTTTAATGAGTTTATATTTGATTTTACGGTGCTGGATAACAAAACTTATTGTAGTGTTGATGTGTGTTCAGTGCAATAGTTATTGTTGATCCAGTTTCCGGCCGGGGCCTGTGCTGCATCTCTCTCCCTCATAACCCGTTTCTCTCGGCTATCGTTGTCTATTAAAGGCATCAAATGCCTCCCAATAAATATTTTAGAAAAACAGACAACGTAAAGCAAAAGTCACCACAGCTTTTCAAGCTTCAGTTGTAGGGCTAGCGAAATATTAAAAGTTCCTGGCAATCCTTGTCAGTTTTGTTAGTGAAGCGCGCTCATTTAGTTTGCTACACAACAGTTACGCCTGGCAGCCTCTAGATGTAAACATTTAGAACCAACTTATAAAGGCTCTGGAAAGGCAGAGCATCTGCTTGCTCTAGTAACCATACATGATGATTTTCCCTCTTACCTTCTCTGCCAGCAGCTCGCGGATTTTCCCCGCCTGGAGCCGAAATCTCAGCAGCTGCATCTCCAGAGCCATGCAGCGTTTCTGCCAATCCACACTGGCCACTCTGACAGCTCCCGACCCGCCGCCGCCGCTCTCCAGCACGTCGGCCATGGCGAGGATTCAGAGCTCGGCCTCTGGACTCAGACTGTACTGAAAGACAATAAACACACGTCTATTCGTATATGGTTTGTCTGATTTGAGTTTGCTGTCAAAAGGCTGTGAAACTAATAACTTCGTCATAGTTAACTTGAACCTAAATCTCTTTCTGTCCACAATAATAAGGATGAAATTGAAAAGTATCAGCCCACACAATGGATACAATGGAAGGTATTTCTTCAACTAGTCCAGCTCCTGTTTTCATTTACATGCGAAAAAAAGTTATTCAACCTCTATAAATGCTCTTCGCTGACCACACTTCCCATGATTCACTGAGGGAAATTTGAGTAAAGCAACGATGAGTCTACACTGACACGAGTTTAATGAAAACTTCCTCTCACTTTCTACGATGCTTTCAGTCACAGTCACATGTTCTGAACGCAGAAACACAAAGTTTAGAGGGATTACCACAGAAGGAATCTTTCTTTCCTTTTCGTCCACAGTCCCTCCACATGCCCACGCACACACACACACACACACACACACACACACACACACACACACTCACTGAACAAAACCTCAGCAGGGAGGTTGTGTGTCAGTGGGGGAGTTGGGTTCATGTGTGCAGGCTCCCAGGCTTGCCAGCTACAAAGCAGGTCAGTGCTCTGCTTTTTAGCCAAATTACCTACTAACCCAATATCCTGG
>NC_048426.1:7278750-7293989 GCF_013103735.1 Etheostoma cragini
CACCCCCACCAACAACTCCCTAGCGATGCAATCCCTTCTTAATTACAAGGCAAGAGTGAAACGGGATCCTGCGCACCACAATAGTGTCTTTCTGCATGACAGTCCCATCACAGTTAGAGAGGGGGGCCGTCAGCTCGCCTCGGCAAAGAAAGGAGGAAGGAATGTGTGAGAATGAATGGCCAGGGTGCTGAATGTGGGAAACTGGGGCACTGAGGTTATTTTTACCTGAGGAGGACTGACTTGTGGCTATTTTTCTCTGGGCAGATACTCATTCACAAAGGTCAAGGCCCTACTGTGTGATCTCAATAAAAGTCTGATTATCTTGAGATAAAAGTAGCCGTAACAATCGGCTTTGGGGTTATAAATCACAAGAGCCCAGTGATGTGCGAGATTTTGCATTTTAATCAGTAAGAAATTAGGTAAGTTTAAAAGAAGTTTTAAAAAGTGCAGCAATATTCAGGCAGACAGACTAAAAGCGCCGCCAGACAGCAGAACAGCAGACGTTCAAAGTCCAGCAACTATAACTGTGCCATGGCACTCCCTACAATTAGCATGCTCATAAATACAGGCTTAGCAAACAAATTACAGAAGTCATGCATGTGGAGGTTTCGCCAGCCGACCGCTGTACCCAGGCTAAACAGTCAAGGTTCATCTACCGACATCTCACACTGTCTCTCCAGGGCAGACTGATGATGAAGATGAAGGTTAAGTAAAGCAAGACGCCAGCTTGAATAAGCAGTGCTGGCTCACACTGGGGCAAGCAAGGACAGATGTCTCCAGGCCCTCATTTGGGAGCTAAAACAGCTGGGTGCAAACAAGCCATTTAATGGTTAAACACTCTCAGCACTGCCTTGCTAATTCTCCCCAAAAAAAATCCTTTAGCACTCCCAACTTGTTGAACATAAGGGTTTCACTTCATGCCAACCGGTGCAAGGAACCAAACAGTAAGCACCAAAGGTAAAGTTAAACTTTCTACTGAGCAGAATGAGGAATGAAAGCAACCAAAGGTCACAAAAGGCCACAACTCCTCTCTGCATCGGTGAGCATTGGGATAAACTCAACCCCACATCACCAGCCTGCCACAAATCAGCTCATTTTCAATGTGTGTGTGTGTGTGTGGGGGGGAGGGGGTAAAGTAGCTTTTGTTGCAGCTTACATTTAAACTGGAGTCATTTTCTCCTTTTGCATGAGCATAGCCCTCCATTGTGGGATGTATCACAGAAACTCAAAAGACAATTCTCCACTGAGACTATTGCTATGTATGATAATTCTCTTCTGCAGTATCTCCTCTGTCTGAAATAGTATGCCAATTCTGGAAATATTGTGGTGGGAGAAAAAATAAAAAGCGAAGACAACAAATGCAAGCTTTTCCAGGATCTGCATGGTAGATCCACGTTTGGTAACGCTCAGGCCACCCAGAGTGTGAGGTGCATGGGGGAGCCGAAGCCCAGAATGGCGAGTCCTCTCCTGGATGCAGACAAACACAAAGGCCCCGGGAGCTTCTCTACTTCTATCTAGCTGTGAGAACTTGCACGTAGCCGCGGCCAGAGCAAACAGTGGGGAGGACGACTGAATGGAAACGCCACCGCAATCGTCCCAGCAGGATCGTTTGCCTGCCATCACCGACAACTGCTTTCTATTGACTACACTGACAGTCATATTCCATTATTTCTCAGACTGAGTGAGATTTGATATCTAGTGAGAAACGTTTTTATTCAAAATATGGAAGCTATCAGAGATTGTTATAAAATCATTTGGTTGGAACATGTCTGTTGCAAAAGCGGATTGTTCGACTGCACCTTTACTCAGATGATACAAGGAGCACACATACTCTCATACACACACACACACACACACACACACACACCCACACACACTCCCCGGCCAGTAGTAACTCTTCAGCGCTTGCTTACCAGAGCTCAGACAGACACAGATGGAGATACACACTGAAATAGATTGGAAACAGACACATGAGCATGCGCACACAAACACACACTGACACACTGCTGAGCATGCAGCTGCGGTGATGTAAGTGATTAGGTGGTTCAGTGATATCATCCCCACCAGACATTTCAAATCCTCGCTGTTGTTGTCTCTGCCGAGGTCCAAATTGGCTTTCGCGTGTTTTGGTATCCCTCCACCCCATCAAATAAAAGACTCCCATCAAACAGCATAAGAGCATGTGTGTGTTTGTGTGTGTGTAAATCTGGGTCAGTCTCTGCAGATTCATGTCGGCGTGGCAGTTCTCTGTGTGTACCAAAGCAGACAAAGACAAATGATCTGAGAGCTTGAGGAGTCAAGTATGGGTGTGTTAAATATTGCCTTATCTTCTCCCCGGCGGCCCCATTTGTTTAACAAAGGGGACCTCTGTCGACTCCCATCCGGTCAAGTAGGCCTCGCGCTTTTGTTTAAATTAGTGCCTCACTATTATAGTACAGCTGGGATGTAGTCCCATAAATAAAGACGAGGGGGGCATCTCCAATGCAGCTACATATTTCTTAACCTTTGACCCCTTTCTTAGAAACATTGAGGTTTATGTTATGTGGTGCAAAAGGAGAATGATTAAAAAAATCATAAAAAAGAGTGTTTGCCCTAATTTTTATTGTTATCTTATACTAATTAAGAATCATAACTGTTTAACTTTTTTTAACTGACCAGTTACTCAAATCAGACATTAAAAGCACTGCAGAGGCCATTGCAAGTCTTTAGCCTACTTTTTTTTAAACATGAATGCAGCCCATGGTTATCTTCCTGCCATTTATCATCTTATCTATCCTGCCGTACCGCTCCTCCTCTTTCTATCTAGCCTCACATCTCCTCCTCCCAGCACCTCTCACTTTCCATCCTCCTGTGCTGCTTCTTCTTCTCTGCTCCTGCAGCACCTTTCCCACCCTCCTCATCCCTCCCTCCTTCTTCCCTTCCTCCACATCCTCTCCTGCTACCATTGCCGGCAAGCAAACCTTCAGCTCTCTTCCAGCTCAGGTTAATAACAGGCCTCAGCAAACTGACCACAATCATTATCAGTCTTAGCCTTAACTACAGGCCATGACATTCTTTTGCACTGAGGTGTAAACATCTACCTCTGCAGCTCTCCTGCACGCACACACACACACATACACACATACACACACACACACAAACACGAGTTACAGTAAGAGACAGCTATAACCATACATTGTGAGACTAGAAAATATATCTTCTGTTCGTGTTTTAGCTTGAGAAGGTGTTTAGTAACTGCTAGCGGCTGCTGCAGAGGTCAGATTGATGTATGGAGCAGTATTTCTCCAGATGCACATGTTAATGAGAAGAACATGCATGTGTGCACAGTTCCCTCTAAAGCCAAGCAAATGACAATAAAAACAAGAAAACGTAGACCTATTTTTTTCTGGATTAACATATATAGGCTACTTAATATAGCCAAGCCTGAATACGTGTTTTTAAAAGCTACCTCGCGGCAAGATTTTGTCCAAAAAAGGCCACAAGGAACAGGTGTGCCAGACGGCTTAGTAGTAGAATTGTAGCAACCGTAAAACCGTTGGTCAGCAAAAAAAAAACAGGCTCAGGTTCAAATAGGCTTCAGACATCTCTTATTAAACTTAACTGCAGCTGCTGCTTTTGTCCCTAACAACCTCGTGTGTCTTGGTTAAATATGTCCCTTGGCATCTGCATCAAAAGCAGTGCGTGATATGGAAGAAGCTAAAGGGATAAGTCGGTTCTATAGCGGAGTCCTTCACAGCTACTTTACCTTGTGACTTTGTTGTCTCTCTCCCCCTTCAGTCGGCTTCCCCCGCTCACGGACACATTACCCTGTAATTCGTCGCAATTCGGCTCATAACTTCTTCACTTCGACTTTCTCTCCGCTCTCATTCCTCATTCATTTCTTTTTTCAGTGGTTCATGTCTTGTGTCGACCCCCGTCCCGCTGCTGCTTGTCCTTAGCTTTTCTCTGGAGCGCAGACTTCAGTAGGACTTCACTCTGAGCTCCATTCAACAGACTCATCCCATATTCCTTTAAAGGGCCCAATGCAGGATCAAATTTCTCCAGGAGTCAGGCCCCCCTTGTGTCCAGGAGCTGCTCAGGATATTGTACTAGGCTGCTCGAGTTTTTCTTTTTTTCCTTCAGGATGTCAACGCAGAAGATTTCTTTGAGCTGCAGAAAAAAAAAAGTCTTTTGCCCCAATAGCCTTACACAAAAACAGAACCACATTTCGTTTCTATATTCGTGTAGCCTACTTAGTCTTCATATGATGAACTTTTACAAATACTCAATCTTTTGCATATTCCTGTGTTTCTTCAACTTAAAAAAGACTAATTTCAATAATTAATATTTAAAAAAATTAACTACTTAACAAATCAGCCATGCTCGTTACATTTTCTCTTTACACCGATAGCTATAGCTAGTTACCTAGCATGTAAGGATGCTAACAAGAGTCTAAAGCCTTGCCTGCTGTTCTGTGAGGATGCCTCAGACACAGCAGGGCTTAAAGCTAAATGCTAACATGTTCACAATGACAATAATAACATACTGATGAAGCAGGTAACATTACAATGTTTAATATTGTATGTTCACCATCTTAGTTTGTGTTTTAGCAGGCTAACATTGGCTTATTAGCAGCAGCAAACACAAAGTAACGTTACAATACAGCTGAGGCTGATGATAATGTAAGTGGCAAGTGACATTAATTATGCTAAATGAATTAGACTAAGTTAAATTTAATAATGCTAAATTAAAAATGTGCCTGCATCATCAACGCCAGAAACATGTTTGCAATAAACAACATACTACATGTTTAGCTAATGTTCACCTTCTTAGTTTAGTGTGTTAGCATTTGTTATTTGTTAAACCATAGGTCACAACTGTTACAACTAAGATGGGGAGATCATTTGTTTTGCGAGTATTTGGTCGCAAAGATAAGTAATGCAGAAATTTTAAGTTTGACCTGATGATGATGCTAAAAGTCATGGACACCAACATTATACCAATTAATTCTAAGGGGGAAATACATCTGGGTACCAAATGTTACAGTAATACATACATACATTTGATGAGACATTTTACTCAGAATCACAAATGATGTCTCTTTAGTAAATGCCTTTGCCAAAGTTATTAGGATACATCGGCTGAATAAAATGTCTGTATAACATTTCATGGCAATCTATCCAATAGTTTTTTCAGATATTTCCGTTCAAACCAAAGTTAGCATCCCACTAGCATAAAACATACTCCTTTGCCCCCAAAATGCAAAATCTATTCATAAGCAAGTGAAGCAACAACAAGCACATTTCTGAGTAAGGGGGTCTTTAAGCCATTTGAAGCAGTCTGTGTATTACCTCTGATTAAAAATCAAGACCACCATGAGGGAGCACTGAAAAGTCCAACTTTAAGGTTTTAAGTAGCCTAATTACAGTATGTTTGTTTATTGGCAAGGCTTGCAGGGTAGGCTTTACTGGAATCAAAAGTTGTTAAACCACTGTGTGGAGCTTTGCAACTGTAATGAATCATTATCTGGGTGGTAAAAGAATTGTGAGGGGGTAATTTGGGACCACACCGACAAAATACAAGTGCGCTGAGATCTCAAAGTGTTAGCCTTCATTCTTCATTCTAAATCTCACAAGGTTTCATTGAAATGTCATAACTAGTTCCCAGTCAAGCTGTTTTAGTCAGGTCTAATCAGAAAGGCAGACTTTTGGCCCTGGTGGGAAGATCGGTTTCCTCTCTGTAGCATATCTCCATCTGGAACATTTTACGTCTGTCTGAGTATTTGAATTGTTGCATGCAAAAATAAATAATTCACATTAGTTACTAGCTTACTTTTACATATCATCAGGCATACAACAGACCTACAACAGAGTGTCTCTAACAAGAAAAGAACATTTCAAGTCTAATTATAATACAGCCTGAAATGGAACCATGGCATGATTTCTTTCTTTTTTTGCGTGTTAATGTAACAAACATGCAGTGTTGTGACACGCCCTTCTGCGTCCACTGACTGAAGTAGTACATGACAAATACAGAGTGCAGGTGTAAAGACAGAATCAGACAGACACACAAATCACTGCAATTGTTCCTCTCAGCTGACAGTCTGTGAAAAAAGGGGACCAGGATGCTGTTTGACATGGAACCAGGATCACATGTTCACAAAAAGCACTTCAGCAACACAAATACTCCCACTACAAAGGGCATCTATGTATTTCTATTGTTCACAGACAACAAGAGTCTACTAACATGCTCCTTGGATAGTCCTATTTCTCGAGTTGGAAAGTTGTGTATTTTATTGCTCACAGTGTTAGCATCTGAATGATGGGTTGGTGTGAAAGTTCATGTTGCTATCTAAGTAGGTTGAACAGTTTGAAGCTTTATATTGGTGATTTTGTCCCAGTATAGTTGCTGCACCAGCACCAGTATCCCCTAAAAACTCAAGTTTTTACGCAATACTTTAGGGAAGACCCACTATATTGTTTCTTTACTTAACTTGTTGTTACCAGGGTTTATGCGAATAAATGCCTTTTATAAATAACTTACAACCTTATACCATTTTACAAATGACATGTTAGCAAAAGAATTACATACAATATGTTAATTCATTTATTAATTAACCCAACATTTACTTTTCTCCACCATGTTTCTGTGTAATATGACATCTATTTGGCAAGTCATGTAACAACATTTTCACTGACTTTCAGAGTTGTCTTTCTGACTTGAGGGGGGCGTTCACGTGAATATTTCCAGTCGGAAAGACATTTTCCGATTATTCCTAGGAAACAGGATTGCAGCATACAGCCTTGCTGCTAGCAGCTCAAGGTGTTTTGAGCTAAATGCATACATCAGCATGGCAACATACTCCCAATGATGCTCAATGCTAACACCATATAAGTTTAGCGTGTCAGCACGCTAACATTTGGTAATTAGAACTAAATAAAAGGTGCAGCTATTTGGTCATTAACCAAAGTGTCGGACAAACTGACATTGGTAGCATGGCTAAAACGTGATGACCCACATCTTGTTCAAGCTGTATTTGTATATCATTCATAGCACTCATAATACCCTGCTCAGACAATAAGTGAAGTGCCACTTAGGCTAGACAACTTGAGTGCCAATTTAATGCTATCTAGTAACTTTATTTCACCCATTAACGTTAAAGTAAGTAGGTGTGATTTAAGTGGGGACTGGAGTGTTGGTTGTCCATTGACAGCACTGATATAGCGCTGGAGGCCTGCTCAAAACTAGCAGAGTACCAAATTGACTCTAATGGGTGGGGAGTTCTTGGGAACACTGTAACAATGCTGATGAAATATACTCTCTGTTGTGTGTATCAAAAATGTTCCTATAGGATTCACTACAACTTTTAAGGGAAAATACTTCCAAATTCCATGCTGGAAGTGCGAGGTGTGTATTTACAGCAGGGAATTTATCGTTATAGCTTAGAAGGCTAAAGACTCAGCCTTGTGTTGCACAATAAGTCAGTGCCTCAGTGCTCTCAGTCAAAACAACTGGTTTCAGGCCTACATGGTTTACATGCCTATTCTCGGGCATGGCAGCCAATTCAGCGAGGGGGAGGCAGGACAGTAGAGAGGGAGCTTAAGGCCAGTTTCACCAAGTGTTTGCAGATTACTGTGTGTTCTAACAGCTATTTAAACTCCAGAACCGTGTGATGACCTAGACCATGACCAGGTCACTCAGCGGAGATGGGAGACCTGACTGACCCCAATCAAAAAGGGGTGGCAGTAGCTCAGTCCGTAGGGAGTTGGGTTGGGAACCGGACTTTTGGATGAAGAGGTGCCAATTCACCTCCTGGGCACTGCCAAGGTGCTCCTGAGCAAGGCACCAAACCCCCCTACAGCTCGGGGGGCCTGTCCAGCAGTTGCAGCCCCCTCACTCTGACATCTCTCTAATTGTGCATGTACAGGACCTGAGCCTGTGTGTATTTCATTCCTGTGTGTAGTTTGTTCTTACAACGAAGTGAAAAAATTGTCATTTCTTCACTGGAGACCAATAAAACGTTAACAACAATGGATAACGCTGTATTCAGATATCAGGTGAGGAAAGATGCTCATTTGGTGACTGAAACTTTTGATATATCCACAAATCCAATGAAAACACCAAAACCAGCAATTCATTCTACAGGTATTTTCTTTGTATCCAAAGCCTGATACAGCTACTTTCCCTCCTTTAGTTATCATCTAAAAACCATTATGACAATCAGGTCATAGGTTGTAGATGTCCACACACTGTCCTGCTGTAAATACTCATTAGCACGCCAAAATCTCGACTGAAAATGGTAAACAAATGCATGTTTACTTGTTGGAGCAACGGTTGCTAAAAACCTCAGCTCCCAGCTGCTTTAGAAACTAAGTTTAGAGTTTATTTAAAATTTGAGGATGTCGGGCGCCCGGATAGCTAAGTTGTTGAAGCGGGCGACCATATTTGGAGGTTTACTCCTTAACGCAGCGGGCGCGGGTTTGACTTTGACCTGTTCCCCCCCTTCCCTTTTATTTCAGCTGTCCTGTCAATGAACCCCTCAAAATGCCCAAATTAATAATCTTAAAAACAAAAATTTGAGTAAGTCTTTGTGACCTGTATTCAACATCCACATCTTAGTAGGAGCAAATTGTAATGTTGATTTGGGTATTTTGTGATTTTGATAAAACATTAAAATATTGTCAGCTGTATCTTTAAACTGTTCTTTTGAGTACTACTTTGTAACATGTATTTGCACATACAACTCCTTCTCAGTCAGTTGAGTTGCTTCTTCTTTTTTTAGATTAAAATAACAAATTAGACAGAAATCAATCTTTGATCCATGTCTGTGACTCTATGTCCTGAGGTTTCCTGTTGCATGTCAGGTGATAGACTGAACCACTATATAGTTACACACATACAGTCCATTAGATTAAAAAGACAAGTCTTCTTTGTTGACAGGAGTGAGACAGCGAGACAGAGGGTACACACACTGACATAGATTTTTCGGGACTGTTTAGATCAACACACCACAATAAAACAAGAAAAATCTGCTTTTAGTTTTCATTTACTTCAAATCCAAATGAAACAGACTGCAGGAAAATCTCAACATGGGCTCACTCATTCCACTTACATTTTAAAGCCATCATTTTAGCAAACACAGCTGTGGAAAGGGCTTTTTATGAAGACTTTGCATGCATTTTTTTATTTGACCAAAGCTGTTTTTATTTGATCTATGTTCTTTTTTTATGTGTTTACTTTATTTTCTTGTATTGTGCATATTTTCAGTACTTTGAGTTTTAATTGACCTTGTACATAAAAAGAAGGCTCCCACAACATAAATAAAGACTACTGAATTCAGATGTTGAAGGTCGGTTGACTGACTACTGACCAATCTCGTACAAAAACCCTAACACTGGTTAGATGCTTCTCTGTGACTGTTAGTGTTCGGACACTTATCTTACCCCTCACAACAGCACTGGACCAGATCTTCACCCCTTTCTTCTTACATGTTGACTGCCTATTTATCCACTGGAGATTTTGTTAGGCTAACAAATAGGTCTCCTTTTCCCTCTCTGATGTCCTTTGAGCATTTTATTGCCATTTGGCCAGCCGCGCTGGAACCACAGAGGGAGTGGAGCATGATGGAAACTCCATATAAAAAGAAAATAAACCAAACTCACTTTAGCAGCAGCATTGTGAGAGAGAGGACAGCCCCGAGGATGAGAGATGCAAAGGATAACACGTTTGACACTGAGGGGAGGTGGTGAACATACATTATGAGTTTTTATGGTGGAAAAAACTTCTCACCATTTCATTTTTCACCCCCTGTGATAACAAGACTGTTAACTCCTCTCCCCTTTGCCTCTTTATCCTCTGTATTTCTTCTTCAACAGTGAGCTTCCTCCTCACTGTGTGTGGTCTACTTGATGAGCTGGAGTGTGGCTTCAAGTTAACAAAGCTAGTGTTGCAGGTAGGGGTCATCTCGCTTTTGGCCACTGCTGCGAAAGGAAAAAGGAGAAAAACATTCCACTCCGACATCCCACTCTAAAAATCACAGAATTTCTGGCTCTTTAGCTGCTAAAGGCTCCACAATGTCCCCCAGCTAGTTGCTGACTGTGTCTGTCTGCTTCTTGGTGCTGAACAGGTGGTGTA
Source organism: Etheostoma cragini (assembly GCF_013103735.1). Taxonomy (NCBI): domain Eukaryota; kingdom Metazoa; phylum Chordata; class Actinopteri; order Perciformes; family Percidae; genus Etheostoma; species Etheostoma cragini. Next base: position 7,288,864 of record NC_048426.1, read on the forward strand.
CAGTGGGTTTTTAGAGCTTTTTCTCAGAAAACACCTGCCTGCTGCAGCTGATAACAACGCTATGAAAGTGAGAGTGATCCAAAACAGTAAAGTTGCAGCTGGACAGCATAAAAATGTGCTAAAACTCAATATAAAGCTCCGTAAAGCCAAGGGCGGCAGCAGATTCAGGTGATCCTTCTCTGTAGGTTCATATGAGTAACCCCTTTCATATTCTCTCATTATTTTCACATTGTCATATGCTTTAAGGTGAAACTTGAGCTTGTTATGTCTAACTGGGTCACAATAACCATATTTTTGTAATAAAAACGTATTAACACTAACTAACTAACACTGGGTCAAAACAACCCCTCAGTGCTGTGTAAAGTCAACCCATATTCGGTGCTATATAAACCCAAACTGGGTCCATTTTGAGCCCAATGATTTTTCAGTGTGAATACTGGCCATGTGTAATAGACATTAAAGCAGGGGTTTGGGCAGGCTTTGTGCATACTATAGACATCATCGACAAAATGCAATGCTGAGTAAGATGTAAAGCAGTGTGCCTGGTGACAGTGGATTTGGAGGCAGACAGTGTGATCGTGGTCAGACAGTGATCCTTAAATCACAGGTCCAGGGAGTGATGACTGTTTAGCCACTTCACAATAACACTAATTTCATAAAGCTGCACATGGAGCTGGATGCATCATGTGTGTATCACTAAAAGACATAAGTAGGACTGCAGTGTGTAAACAGTAAGCCTGTGTCTGTGTGCAGGATGGAGCCCTGTAAAGATCTGAATTACATCGCAGAGTCTTGTGGTCATGCGTCGCAGCGATTTACCATAGGTGATCCAGCCAGAGTGTTTGCAAATCGCAGCCAATCCGCAAACCAGCAGACCACAATTGTTGAATATACTTTTCCACCCTGACTAAAGCTGTGAAACTAGCCACGTTCACGTCCTGTGGTTACAAATTCACAGCACTAGTCAAAAGAGATTTCACTCTGACAAGCCCCTAGTGTCATATCTAATACTTTAAAAGCTATATCCTCTTATTGGATTATGCAATTGGGAGTTTGACTTTCCTTTATGAAAATGTGCATGTGCACCAGAGGGCAAGAGTTCAGTGTCGATGCAGAAGAGCATTTAGACGTGGAACCTCCTAAGCTTGCAGCCATGGGATGTTCTCATTTACAAAAGAAAAAGGATTTTGCATTTTATGATGATTTGTCACTACGTTCACTGTCACTCGCCTTGACTAGAAGGGGAAGAAGAGCAGACGTAGCCCACCAAACCAAAACAAAATGAGGGAGAGTGAGTGGAAATGTCCGCTTGCACACACTGCAGTCATCGAGGGGCTCTCCATCCATCATAGTGATTCCCACAGACAAAACAGTCAACACTGAGGACAGACAAGATCGGCCCGGGCACAATACACTCTCTGTTCACGGTGGGAAATCTTGAATCAAGTGGGAAAGAGCGTGAGGAGATGAAGAATGATAGAGTGAGAGATAGAATAAGAGTGCAATGCCAGATAGTGTTCATAATAACCATGCAGAAATTCTGAGAAAAACCCCACAGTTAAACAGGGTGGAGGTAGAAAAGCAGGGCGTTTTGCAAACAGAGGATGAGGCAATGTCACATGATCTGTTGAAGCCCTACGGATTGGGAACTGTGAAAGCTCGGGGACAATGGAGAGTATGAGAGCATGAAATGGAGAAAACCCGGCATTGTAAACTGTGACTCTCCAGCCTGAAGGCTTCGCTCCTCTGGGGAGATTTTGGCTGCGGTCCTGCCCTTCAACTGGCCCATTGTCAGCAGCCACAGAGTGAGAGTGTTTTGCATGAAGAGATGATAAGATCCAGCTGATAAGCGTCTCGTTTGACACAAACAGACAGGATGTGAGCGTCGTGTGCCATCATTTTAAAGGAAAACAGAAACAAGAACTCAAAGCTGATAACATTTAAATCAATACGGACTTTTACCTGCTGTTGCTTTACAACTTCTAACTTTATAGGAGACCAGTGCTGGAAGAAGTATTCAGATCCTTTTCTCAAGTAAAATTATTAATACAATAATGTACAAATACTCTGTTAAAGAAAAAGTCCTGCATTCAATCGGCAACCTGTGCCAAAAAGTAAAAGTATTCGGTCTGCAGAAAAATGGCCCATGGCACTGTTGTATTATTATTACGTTTATAAGATTGTTAATTTTGATGCAATGCTAAGCACCAATTTATTGTTGAAGTTGCTTAAGGTGGAGCTGGTTTTAACTTACTTTATATACAGGAGTTGGCCCATCCAAAGGGTCACAAGATAAATCTGGGAATCGGGCAGGAAAGAAGAAAAAACAAAAATGTGCTGCAAGAATTCATATTCACTTTTGGGATGTTTCTCTAACGTTTTGTTTCTGTGGAATATTGGATAATTTGGGCCTCAATTTGTTATTAAAGTGCCCATATTAGGCTTTTTGGCTTTTCCCTTTTCCTTTAATGTGTTATATATTGTTTTTGTGCACATTATGGGTTTACAAAGTGAAAAAGTCCAAAGTTTTCCCCCAAAGGGACTTACCATCTCCAACAGGAAACACTGTTCACAAACTGCTCCAAACTGCTCTATTGTAGTCCAGCCTTTACTTCCGTGACGAACATGTGTCCCTTTGTAACAAACGTTATAATGCTTACCTAGCTGCTAGTGTGGTACACCCTCATACTTCTTTATGGCTAGTAGTCCTTACCTGGATACTGCGTATGTTAGACTCCCAACAAAGATGGTAAAGAAGTGAGATGCCTCACCCCATTGCTAAAACAGAGAGCTCAACACACAGGGTGAAAAGAGGAGCTGCAGCAGTGTGCAGTACAACACAAAATTACACCACACCATTACTTGAAAATTACACCATGTAAGCCTATTCTGATATAACCTCTATATACAATTATGAACCGGAAAATATGCATAATATGAGCACTTTAAAGGAATAGTTTGACGCTTGTTTGCTTTCTGATGGAGCATAGGTTGAGATGCTGGAAACAGGGAAACAGCTAGTCTGGCCCAGTCCTAAGGTAATACAATTCCCCTAACAGCACATCTAAAGCTCATAAATTAAAATGTTATACCTTGTTTTGTGTAATCCATACAAAAAACTGAAGCGTAAAATTGACAACTTGTTTATTTATGGGGGGTTATGTGCCTGATTATTTCTCGGCTGGACACAGTAAGCTGTTCGCTGGTTGCCTTGTTCACTGTATAAAAATAGTCTGGCAAATCAACCCTCTTAAAATGGGAATTTTTAGTTTTTACACTTTACACTATGGTTTGGAGATGCAAAACGGACAAGTTTTGTTTTTTCCCCACTTCCTATGCTGGTCCTCTGGGGATGCCTGTGTGAATACATCTGTTGTTGGTGCTGAGTAGCGCAAAGTGAGAAGGGATGGTGTGAAGTTCACACTAACCTTAATACAACCTATGAGCACACACTGCTTTGCTGGTGCATGTTCCACCTGTTGAAACCATGACATCTTTTCACCCCCAGAAGAAGAGATAGAAGAGTGTGAATGCCACACAAAGGGATTAACACTGACACATCCTTGTTTTCTCAAGGGACACCTACCATACCACACACAGGCTAACACTTGATTCGGCAAGAAAACATCCCATCTACACAGTCATTAAGCAGAAAGGAGTTAAGTAACAAAGTTAAAAGAGCCTCATCTTTGCCGCACATTCCCAGATGCCGTTGCTGCCGTTACTGCCATGTTGACAGAGCAGAAAACAGGTAAAATTGACCTGTTAAGCACATCCCCAAACCAGACGTTTATGAAGCTATAAATCCCTTGGTTAGTCGGCGCTGAGAGGTGTTTGTTATCTGCCAGCCAGTTTCTGCAAAGGAGCAGAGGAGACACTGGAGGCGGCTTTGTGTAAACACATACCAAGCTGGCTTTGTTGTTAAAGAGAACTACCAGAGGTCCACACAGGACTTCAAGGGACAAGGTACAACACAGAGAGAGCTGTGATAGGCTTGTAAAGCTAAACCACCATGCACTCTTTCATAACCCGCTGCACCCTGCCCATGCCAGCTCACCATATACTGTAGACATGGGTTAATGCAAATACTGTCTCTTGTGGGCCACCGTAGCCAACTCACAGACCTTGTGACCAGAAAAAAAAACCTCTTTAGTTTATGATTTGAAAAGAAGCTCATTGTGATGATGGAGACCACAGAGTCTACAGCCATGTAACCGCTCTGTCACTAAATGCTAACATGCATACAGAATGTGCTCCCAGTGACAATAGTAGCATGCAGATGTTACCATAGCGTAAGCAGGTAATGTTTACCATGTTCACCGTCTTGGTGTAGATGTCACAGAAGCATGGTAACATTTGCTAATTAGTGCTAAAGACAGCGTAGAGCTGAGGCTAATGTCATTATTTTTGCAGCCATTTGGTAATCCTGTAAATTAAAGTTTAAATTTTGGAGAAATTGAGATTTTAACCTGATGGTAGTGCTAGATGAAACGTTACAGGGTCACCACAGTTAGGTTTCATCACATGGGAACCATGAATGTGTGTCCCAAACTTCATGTCAATCTATCAAATAGTTGCTGTTGATATTGTTCAGTGGGGATGATTAAAGTGGTGGACATACTGACAGACAGGAAAGAAATTATACAGCAAATTAGTTACAGTACAGGATGGGACACACAACATTTAGCAGTCTTGTGAAAGTGCAAGGGCCTAACAAACACAATCAGGAACTGTATGAATGACTAATTGTATGCAATGATGTAGTTATCATATGTGAAACCTTACATGCATGAAGCTGAGTGCGGATCCTTATTTACTGTAGAACAGCTGATATGAAAACCATGAGTTCCATATCCTGATGGTGTTGCATCTTCTTTGTCAGGCAAACATGTGAGAAATATGAATCAGGTGTGGTGAGAAGGATCTGACAATTCAGATAGTGACCCTGAAACCAGCAGGCCTTTCTTTTCATACGTCGGCTACTTTTATCACAGTAAGCGAGGAGCTGACATCATCCACATGTAGCCAATGAGTCTGAGAGCATTTGGTTGGAGAGAGGAAGAAACGGAAAGAGAGAGAGAGAGAGAGAGAGAGAGAGAGAGAGAGAGAGAGAGAGAGAGAGAGAG
>NC_048426.1:7294084-7312239 GCF_013103735.1 Etheostoma cragini
GGGGGGGGGGGGGTGATGGTTTTAGCAGACTCAGACAGAAGCAGACAGCAGTATAGAGAGAGGGAAAACAACTCTACTACACAACTCAAGAACCAGACCATATGGTTTGTTTGCCTGTCTGTGTGGTATTGTCTGTCCATGTGCAACTTTAGCAACGATGCCAGTAAAAGAGAATTAAAGAGACAAATAAAAAAGCATAAGAGAGGGAAGGAACGTGTAACTGAAAGAAAGAGGGAGAAAGAGGAAGGCATGACTCAAACTTGAATGTTTCAGTGACATGCTGTCCTCTGCTGGACAGTAAAGGTACTGTCCTCTATGTCCAGTCTTTTGTTTATTGTTACCACAAGAGGCCGCCAGAACTAAAGCCTCTGTAACACCACGGAAAACTCATTTGTTTAGAAGGTTCTGGAATAAATCAACTCACAGATTATCTCTAAATTGATTTTGATGCTGGAAATCTGTGAATCTCTCCTTTTTCCCTCTCCTGGATCTCCCATCTACATAGCCGTACATAAAGCAGCTAAAATAAGCCCCACCTTTATCAGATGCAACATTACTGTGGGGTACACATTAATGCATCAATAATCCAACATTATAAAATACGTTATTCTGAAAAAGGCCGTACTGAATGACGAGCACTTTTACTTTTACTACTTTAAAGTGCTCATATCATGCTTATTTTCTGCTGCAGCTCCTCTTTTCACCCTGTGTGTTGAGCTCTCTGGTTTAGCTACAGAGTCAAGCATCTCACTTCTGTTCCATCTTTGTTGGGAGTTGCACATGCACAGTGCACAGGCATGGACTACTAGCCATAAAGAAGCAGAGTATGAGGGCGTGCCACACTAGCAGCTAGGTGAGCATTATAAAAAGATTTTAAAAAAGATAGATAACACAAAAAGGAAAGGGAAAGAGCCAAAAAGCATAATATGAGCACATTAAGTAAAGTTTGTACACATTTGAATGCAGGACTAATACTTACTAACAGAGTATTTCTCAGTGTGGTATTGCTACTTTTACTTAAAGTGCTTCTTCCACCACTTAAGAGGTTATGTATTAGATCCAAATAGAGGTTACATTCTGTACTCATATGAGATGAGGGGGAAACAGGTTTTTATATGTTATACGATCTTATGTTGTCATACAAAGAGCTTAAAGTAAGTTTGATTTGTCCTATTGCATTCTAGCTCATACTTATCTTCTACTTTATTTAATTCGACTGTTGAAAATCCTATTCATGTGTCTTTATTCTGGGTTTACTTTCTCTATTCCTTTATGCCTTTCTGTCTCATGTAAAGAACTTTGAATTGCCCTGTTGTTAAACGGTGCTATAGAAATGAACTTGCCTTTTTTGTTTCTCTCCATCTCTCTATGGTTTCTTCAGGGGTGTCGGGCTGGGGGTAGAAGGGGCACTGAGTACCCAGGGCCCTTAGGTGAGGAAAAAAACACGCTAGAACGAGTAGCTGTGGTTGTGGTGAGGGGCCCGTAGTGAACGCCTTTATGCAGGGACCAGTGTTTTGTGTTACACCCCTGAGTTTCTTGATTAAACAGAAATTTATTTTGGAATATGCAACACGTAAGCACAAATTAAACTGAAATAACAAAGGCCTTAAAACAAGATAAGATAATGATTAAGGTCACACCTTTGGTTTATATATTTATATTATATGCGTTAGTCTTGCATTCAGTATTAAAGGAACATTTTTTGTTCTCATATTTGCATCCAGAGCCACAGAAGACACTTTCTCAGTAGTACTTGCCAAGACAGGAAAACTGATTTTGATGTGTAAAATCGGCAGAGTTCCCATTTGACACACAGAGCAGCCTGCCATTTTAACCAACCAGGGGGCTATATGTCGGTGTGGCCTATGTTGTTAGTGGTGCATACAGTATTAACCAGCTAATAGGGGAGATGCAGATGTATTAGTTGTGTATTCCCACCACAATTGTTTGTCATCTTCCTGAATGACTCATATTGAATCAATTCAAACAAATTCAAACCTTTTTGCATTGTTTTTGTCTTAGACTCTGTTGCTGAGTTTGATGGGTTTTTATTTTTGTCCTCTTCCCAGCAGACCACTAACCAGCTTAATCTGTCTGACTAATCAATGTCCCTTTTGTCAGAAAACGGACTTGGGAGTGGAATATCCTGCATGTTTAAAAATTGCTGTAATTGGATTTTCTTTTTTTCTTTTTAAATTGTCAATTGGTAACATGCTGCATCATGTTTTCCACATGCTGGATATTTTATTTAAATAGAGCTTTAATTGGTAACATGCTGGATATGTTGTGTTGGAATAGAACTTGTGTTTTCCCTCAGTTTACATGAGTAAATGGAAAGACTCATGTTTAAGGCCATCTCTGTGCATCTTATGTAGACTGCAGATGCTTTTTGGTGTGCAAAGTTATTGCTCAATGTGGCACTTCCAAGTGAGCAATATGTTATACAGCTGACAAACACAACAGTTTTGTTAATGACCAAATGTTCTGCTCTTTGAAGGCTTTGGCTGTACACACATAGCGTAAATAACACCAGACTCTTGAAACAAACAGCGCCCCTTCTGCTGCACCCCTCCTCCATTTAAAAAAAAAAAGCTCTTGATCCTTTTATTTTTTTAAACTTAGCACCAAACTTGCAGCAACAGATGCTTCCATAACTAAAACTCACTGACACAGTCAATTTGTCCAGTACTTGTCAGTTTTTGTCTTTAATCCCCCCCCCCTCCACCCCCGCCAACGTCTGAACCTCCACCTCCTGAAAGAAGCAGTGTGGAAAGTACTTGTGTAAGACAGTTTGAGTGGATACGTTTCTGAAAAGGGGGTTGTTAAGCAGTTACACAGGACAGAACGCGTCCTTCAAGTATGATCCCCGCCGCGGCAGAAGAAAGGGGGGGAAGAGGTCAGGACCTCGGTATCGGCTTCTTGGTGGGGGTGTGCATCCCAAAAAAGAAAGGGACAAGACAATTGAGCACTCTCTCCCTGCCCTTAGCCCCAACAGCCTCCTCCCAGCGCTTAACACCCCCAGCAACGCCACATCCCATCGAATAACGGACACTGATCAAAGGGGAATTCCAGCTCTCCGTCTCTCGCTGTCCCTATCTATGTCAACTGGAGCGAAGGATGGAGGCCATACTGGTTATTCAGTTCCTCTTGGTAAACCGATTGGGACACAATGGAGCCTCATGCTGTGTCAGTTATGTGTTTGTGTGTGGTAAAGCATCCTCTACTCTTCTATATGCAGACAGACACACACACACAAAGTACACACACACAGTACACATCACCATGATCATGACCCTATAGCAGGTGGTGTGAGGGCAACAATTCACAATTGCTTGGCCTGGAATCTGTTCTCTGCCAGCTGTGGAGACGCTGGCCAACGGCAGGCACTGCCTGAAGAAAGGGTTCTGAGGAGAAAATTGGTTTAACCGGGAGAAGGACTGGTGTGCATAGTCATGAGACAAGGGCAAAATGAAACATGGGGAAGTAAGTTCAGGAAGTCAGAATTACATCATAGAGGCTGGGAAACATGGAGGAAGACCACAGGGATTGAGCTGAGGCTAAAAATGAGAAACTAACTCTGGGGGAGAAGTTTCAAAAGATAAAATACATGGTCTAATGAAGATGGTCTGCAGGCAAATCAATGGCGCCTGCATTTCAACCCAATCAATTTCTAAAATGGAATTTATGATTTTACACTACTTAATGCAGCATTATCTTTCTGTTTTGTAAAAGTTTTTTTTCCGCATTTTAAAACTTTAAAACTATTGTTTGTAAATTTAAAAAAATTCAATTTGCCAGTCCCGTGGAGAAAGCTGGGGAGTCTCCTTCCCATAAACCTTAGGCCTGCTCAGAAGCATTTCATTTTTCTTATCATTCTTACATCTGCTATTCAGTTTATAATACATTTGACATTTTCCACATATATGTACATGTCAATTGATGGTTGTTTTGGTTTTGAATATGTGTTAGCATAAGATGCATGATACTGTTTTTACTGTTTTACAAGCAGTCTTATCATGTGATCTCAAAAACTAACTATTTGCAATGTTTCTATTATTGTGTCTACCCTCTGCATATGGACTGTATGTGGAAGGCACGGTTAGGCCCTTTGATAAAGTTGGGGTACTTGCGGCAGACTCAGAGATATCCTGACTTTGTGTCGTCTGGTATGGGTCATGCTCCAAAAAACCAAGATCCTACACTTCCTATCATGCAACTCAATTGTGTATTTTCATTAGATCTTTGCTGCCTTGTGGGTGTCCACACACCCAGTTTGCAGTACAGGATTTCCTTTGACCTTTTGTAGTCTTTAAGCCTAAACCACAAAAAAGTTCTCAGACTTGACAAATCAAAAAGACTCCTCAAGAGCCACAGAAAACATTAAGCTACTGTCTTTGGAGGCAGAATAGTACTACCCATGAGTAGAAAACTGATTTTGATTTTGTGTGAGTTCCGAGTGCGTTGTTTATGGAATGACAAGGTAATTCTACTACAGTAACACTGCATTGTTAAATGTGTCACTTTGTGCTCAGCTATTATATTTATTGCACGCCCACCACTTTACCTTGCGGCCGTAGCTGTAAAAAGAAGAAAAAGAAAAAAAAGGCAATTTCTATTCCCTGCATTGCGGCCGTCATCGTACACCACTTCAACTATATTAAAGCCCTGTAGTTTCACAACATCTAACTGCAATACATGCAGTATCATGTTATCATGCAATCATATTATTCATGTTGATCTGACTTCCTCTCTGGAATTTGTGTTATCTGAAGGGATTCTGTGCAGCTTTCATGCCGCCTCATCTGCACATTTTCAACACCAACCACAACCAATAGAAGAACAGACGGGGCTAGGCAGGGCATGGTACTTTCTTTCATATTCAGGTATGTTTTTAAACAGATAATTCTTCAACTTGGCTCTTATTTTCATTATCTGACAGCAAGCCAGATATTCTAAACTTAATCTGGAGGTTATCTGAGTGCATCCAAAATGTCAAAGTAGTCAATCAAAATCGGCGTGCATGTACAACTGCAATAAGTGTGGTTTCATGAAGGTGTGATAGATGTTTAAGTGTGGACATTTGGGTAACACTTTTGCTATTTGACCTTGTTTTCTTACACACATCTGACTCCTCATGTTTCTTGCCCTATCTGACTTATTGACTTATTTTTAGTGATGGCATCACATTTCCAGATGCCAGAAAGGAACTTGGTGACTATTGTTAATAAGAACAATAGGATATTAAAATAAGACCCAAGATTTAACAAACAAATGAAAATTTGTAAGAAAGTTACTACAAAATCAAAGTGGATTAACTTGCATTTGCTTCCCAAAACGTCAGTCAATAAATACTCCATGTGGGTTCTTGAGGTATTTTGTTTTGTTCTGTAGCTAAAAGACGATAGTATAAAATACTTTTTTGGTAGTACTCGGTTCAATAATGGGGCGGGTACAGTCGGCATAGCATATAAACATCAGATGTGATAAATGCAGGAGCAGAGAAGTTTAAACTCGGAAGATTTAGTTATTTATGGCTGGACCGCCACACAGGGCAGCCAGTGTCTGCCAGAGTTTCTCTCTCACCACCTGATTCAGCACCCAACATCTGCCCCAAATAAGCATGCAGGCAGTCATACCCAAACCCCTGGAGCTGGCCAACAAGGGGCCGAGGCAAACCAATCCCCATGACACACAGACTAATGCAGGCAGACGGACGGCCCACAGGAACGCCTCACATGTTCCACAGAAGGGAATGCAAAATATCCTGCGCTCAGCAGCACCTCAGAGTACAGCGCACATCTGGGCTGCAGATGTACCGTCAGCAGAAAAGAGGCGAGAGGCTCTACGTGTGGTTCTGCATGCGTGCTTGGATGCTCATGTGTGTGAGTGACTGTGTGTATCCATGTTTACACAGAACACACTCTATTTTTTGATAGATAAAGCTGTGCACACGTGTGTCTATGTATACAACCAAATGGGCCGTAGCAGAAGCAGCATTTCTGTGGGTGGATGGAGAGAAGGTCAGAGGCGTAACGTCACAGGAGAAGACACAATCAGCCATTGAGAGCTGGACTGGGTTTAGAAAGGTGTGGAGGCTCCACATCTATGAAGGAAGAGGAATTGTTTCAGGTTAGTGGAAGACAAACACAGGTGGATGCAGATGTGACCGGGCATTCTTAAAAAAAAAAAAAGGAAAGCAAAAAAGGGGAGTAAATGACCAGAAACACCTACAAATTTCTCTTGGATAAAAACTAGGGTCGGGCCATTGCCTTCACATCAACAGCAAGTCTTGAAATATGCATGATGAATTGGACCCATCTTCAAGAAGGAAAGCCTTGGTGTGCAAGGAAGCCATTAAGGGACCCTTGCTTCATACTGGTGTTCATGTTACAAGTCTTACATTTGTTTGCAACTTCAAAGATTTTTATGAGTAAGCATGCAGCATTAGATTCATTTGGAGGGGCTGTTATGTGACTATGGGAAACAAGACGGTCAAAAAACTCATAACTCATCTCATGACCCAAGATGGCTGTCACTAATGAGAGTTGACATGAGTTGTTGAAGGGATCACTCGTTTAACTATAAATGTTAAGTTACTAGTAAGAGAAGAAGTCAATGAGGGGTAATCAGACCACATTGTGTCTTCTTCTACGTAAAGTTATGTATCATCATTTTTTTTGTCAAGTTCACACAGTTTTAATTGGATCAGTGCCTGAGTTGTGCATTTTCGGTGGTTTTATTGTTGTTGTACATTTCATTAGTGTCAGTCTGCTGCAGCTGCTTCTTTAACGTAAATAAATAGTTTCCCAATTTGGGAATTATGCAAATTTTCTTCTATTTTCTTTTGCAGAAAGAAAAACATGCAGATTGATAGCCGTCTTATCCCCGTCAATTAAATGTGAAGTTACAACAAGCAGCGGGTTAGCTAAGCTTAGCATAACAAGAGGAAACGGACAGTTTTGTTTTCTTCAAAGGTAAATAACACAAACAAACAACATTAAATCGGTTAATTTAGAGGGACTAGAATGCAAATTGTATTACCATGGAGAGAGGTAGGCTAGCTGTTTCTCATTGTTTCCTATCTTTGTGCTAAGATAAGCCAACCCACTGCTGCTTCCTATTTAGTGATTATGGGAGAAGTATCTTACTTCTCATCTAACTCCCGGCTAGGATGCAGATAAGTGCATATCCCAAAATTTGTATAACTCTTTAGTATTACAGTTTGTCTGTGAATTATAATTTTACCTTTAGGTCCCCTTGATCTAATGAATTGCTTTCCAGTATAGTGTAAGTGACCATTGCAGCTGCATAATTATAAATTATATATATATATATATATATATATATATATATATATATATATATATCTTAGAGCTAAACATATAAAAGAATCAATTTACTTTCTTGTCTACATTGCTTTCACAAAGCTATTATTGTTGACTATAATTATAACTTTATTTATTTAGAAGCATTGTTTCAAAGTACTTTACAACTGTCCTGAACAAGAATAAAGGTCAAGCTTAACATGTGACTTACAACAAGAGACCTTAGACCTATTGCTCAGGTCACCAAGTCAGTGAGTGAGAAAGCAAGGCATGCCTGAAACCTCCTCTCTTCACGTCAGGGTGCAGCACTGCTGCAGTCCACTAGGTGCCACTTGTGCTCTTTCTCTGTGCTGGTTGGGAGCAGAGATTCACTCACCCGCTCTAGAATTTAAAGCCCTGTGCTCTGTTAAAAAAACAAATCACATTTTTACCTGAGACTGAGACTTATAACCTCTAGACATATATGACATATACAGACATATATGATGGTGACAAAACACCAAAACACATTCAAGCATAAAGTCCGCTTTTCCTCTGCAATAAGATCAAAGAATAACTGAAGTAGAAATGTGGCAGAAAATACACATTTTATCTGTCTTTTATTTTTCCCCAAACAGACTTAACAGTAAGGGCACAGCACAAGTCAAACACGCTTCACATAAAACACCTAAAACATTCACAAATACATATACATGTATTTACTCAGTTTCACATGTATCATGCATTTTCCTATGCATTTACATTAGCACATTTCTGAATGAATGCCACAGGGTGCCTGAGGCGTACTTCCTGGCACCTGTAGGTCTCCTAAATGACTGGAAATACATCATAGCCAAATGCGGCCCAGTAGGTGAACTTTCCAGGCATTGTTGTAGTTGTTGTTGTCCTAATATCACATTAAGCTACCGTTTCCCTTCCTCTCTCCAGCATGTTTTGTTTCCCCGGAGGAACACCCAGGGCTGTGTTTGAGAAGTCCTGAGGGACAAAGAGATGAGAGCAACGTAAACGAGGAGGCTCTAAAAAGACAAGAGGCTGGAAGCTGCGGTCACAAAGTGAGTCAACATACTCCAGAAGATTTTCCACAGATGCAGAAGCAGTTTAGTGCGAGTCATGTAAAAATCATAAAGGGAGTTTTATAACAAAACTTCTTCTTATTTATATGTTTCTCCGATGATATTTTGAAAAGGGTTATTGTACGTTTTGTTAAAAATTCAAGAATGATCCTTAGAAATCAACAACGAATCAATTACTTTTTCTTCCACTTAAAAGAGTAGCCCAACATGTCGGTAAACATGAACCCATAAATACTGTATTTGGATGGACAAACCCAGGCTAGCTGTTTCCCCCTTTTTCTAGACTTTTTACTTAGCTAACCAGCTGCTGGCTGCAACTTTGTAAACCTGAAACCACCTTTTGAGTTGATAGTTGCTTATATACACATCCAGGAGATAAGATGTGGGTCGTGTTTCTGGCCACCTGGCAAATGTCACTCTACTTTTGGCTCTGTTTTTGGTCTCCACCAACTCCTGAGGGAAATATCTGCCTCTTCAGCTGCTAAATGCTCCACTAAGTTTACCTGATAGACGCTAACTTTGTTGACTGGTATTGACAGTTGGTTTATCAGAGCTTGTTTGCTGAAAACATCTGCCTGCTGCGACCAAAAGCAACGAGAGCGATGACAGTAAACGTAAGGAGCTTCTGTAAAAGCTATGAAGCTTATCAATTTGACACTGGCAGAAATGAGAGCGCAATTGGTGTTTTCATCTTATCCCAGGAAGAAAGCAAATAAGTTGCTCGTCTGAAATGTTTAACTATTCTTCTAAGCTGTCCCGACTGAAACGTGACCTAGAAATCTAGATGTACTGTAAGGACAAAAACAACAAAATGAGAGATGTTTATCCAACAGTCAAACACTGTTCTGCTTCAGAGGTATAATGAGTTAAGGGAGGTGGGGAGGGACAGCTTGACTCAGAGCAGGGAGAGAAGATAAATACTGTGATGAAGACACTTAGACAGGCCTTTCATAGCTCATTATTTTTACTGACATAAACCGCATCTCGAGGACAGATTAGGGAACCCCTGCACTGTTCTGTGTGTTCCTCTCCATTAACGTGTTTGTGTGTGTTCATCTGAAGAAAGAAATAGGATGAGCTATCTCCCAGAGTGAGGTAAACACAACTGTGGGCAAGTTCTAATCTCTTCTCTCCCATTTTTCTTTTCTCCCCTCCTACCGCTGAATGAAAGAGTAAGTGGGCTCAGGTTGTAATTACAGTAATGAATGATTTTGCTCTACCTTTCCGCCCTCCCCCCCACCGTTCCGCTGGATGTGAGTTGGCTGCTTAGGCCTCTTTGTTTTTGGTAAGGAGATCCCCTGTTTATGTGGAGGTGGGTGTCCCTGGGTGTTCTTTTTTAACCACATTTTCTTTGATCTGCTCCTCCTACTCTTGCCTTGAGTGTGCTGGACTGTGAGAGTGAGCACTTAGTTCTGACAAGCCTAAAATATTAATACTACATAGTCTTCATGTGTGCACAAACGTGGTTTTACTGTGTCTGTGCTTGTGTGTGCTCACGTTTGGTGTCTTGTAATGTAAGTGCAGTCTGTGAGTGGTTTTAGTGGCTTTGGGAGTCTGCAGGAGTGTAATAATGTGGTTCTGCAAGACTTTATAATTGAAATGTCATTTGAAAAATGGGCTTCCATCTGCTCGGAGTCTTTTAACACACGGTCACACACGTCTGTACATCTAAAATCTGGTAACAGCACTGCATCCATACATATATCCATACATATATGGCAAAAAGCCACCTTTGCATACGGTTATTATTACATGCGGACTTCATGTTTTAACCTCTCAACATACATTTGCACCATCGAGTTTTCCCTTAAGGACCCTTAAGGCTGCTTTCATTGAATATTCACCATTCATTTGTTCTCATTTTGGCTAAAAAAGATTCTAAAAATGTATTTAATATAACCATGGTTAAAATGACGTAACGTTGAACCCATAGAAATGTACCACCCAACACTGCAGTTCCCCTGAGCTCTACAAAAACCTTTAACATCTTTCAGCTTGTTTTTTGGGGGTTTACGGGCCTGCAACCAAGCTGAGAGAGTCTGCATTATTTTTGGCTGCAGCCTCTTGACTTTCTACTACCTGGTGAACATTTAGCAACTAAGACAGCACATGAAATTTATAAGGTTGTGCTGCCCCAAAGTGGCCAAAAAAGAATTGATTCAGTGAAATATGCAAATGTCTGCCCTGTTCCCTCAAATAACAACATTTTCAATGTGTTGTGTATTATTTAATACACATTTCAACCCAAATCTTAGTGGTATCTTTGGAAACTTTTGGATCTTCACAAGAATTTAAACTAGAATTACTACCTTGCACTTTGTATGCCTCTGCCAACCAGTCAAAATGCAGCTTGGATCTATATCTGTTCAAACTCATATAGTATATGTGAGGAAGACTTTTAAGTAATTTAATAAAAGTTATTAAGTACATTTTTTGCCAAAAACGTGGATGCTTTACACACGTCTTAACAATAAAATGTTGCCATAATTAGTGCAGGAATTCTTGAGTTATGGCCAAAAACTAATTTTGTGAGGTGACCTTTGACCCCCAAAATTGAATCAGTTCATCCTCGAGTCCAAGAGAATGTTCGTGCCAAACTTGATGAAATTTCCTCCAGGGGCTCTTGAGATATCGCACTCACAAGAATGGGACAGGCAACCAGAAAAATAATGGCCCACAGGCTTCATAAAGTTCTGTAGGTTTTTAACAAGGTTTGGAAAAGATAACACCAGATACCAAACATCAAGATACTAATCACCACCAATTTATCTGATTCAGCAAAACAAAATGTTGCTATTAGCAAAGCACTTGCTTTTTGGGGGAAGTACAACTACACATTTAGCAAGTTTGTCCCACAAATGCAATCAAAATTTCCCCTACAGAGCCAACTACTCAATTTTCTTATAGAGGAAGGAAGAAAGAAATTGCACCGTTACAGAAAAAAAAAAAAATCTGCAAAAACAAACATATTGAGTGTTAGTATCATCAGGGAACATCTGTGCGTAGACAATTTATACCCCCCCCCCCAACACCCCCACACACACGCACATGACATCATTTTTACTTAATTGTCAAATCTAAAGCATGTGCAACATGAGTTCAAATTAAGTGAGCAGGAATGAGCTCTAACCCGTTACACCTATCTCTTGTCTGCCCTTTAGCCCTCACCCCTCCTCCTTTTCTGGGTCACAGCTGGGCCGCTCCGACAGGCGTGTTGAGCGTTACGTGTCAGACAAAGAAAGCAGCCACAATTCTCTTGAGCTCTGCTGGGATCAGGAGCTGAGAGCCTTCCTGCCTCCCTAGCACTCCTCAACTCACCCCCAGCAAAAACTGCAGAGAAGTGGGAGGGAAAAATGATACGAAACCCAGAGTCACTGACCCCTGGTTCCACAAGCAGTTCACAGAGAGTTGAGTCAGAGGTGCAGGACAACTAGTTAATTCCTCAGTGGACTCCAGTGTGAGCTTGCATACAGTAATACATTCTACAATTACAGTACACGAGGTAGGACTGGAGGAAAAGAGGAAATCCTGTTTAAATTAGAGTCAAGTTGACCAGTAGATACACAATGGAGAGCTGTCACTGTTCCGAGACATTATTTGTTAGCTATTGTGTATGCCTCAAAGGAATAAGATGGGATGCATCATTTAGTGCAATACAATAGTTATATTGTAAAGGAGTGGTTTAGTATTTTAATGAACATATCTGGTGTGGAAGCCTCAATCTGGTAGATTAGGCACATACTCCGGGCATTGGAAGACAGAACAGTAGCAGTTCCTCTTCGAAAACACAGACTGTTTTGATGTGTCTAGGAAAATATCCAAATTCTCTGTTGAAAACAATGTGATTTATTTTCACACGAAATTAGAAGGTTTCAATCATTAATTTCACTTCCTCAAAGAGTGTCGCCATTTTTGGAACATCACATTATCGCTGGTTGTTGTTTCCTCATCTCACTTCAGCTCTACCCAGAATCCATCCCATTGCTGTAATTTAGGTCTGGCTCTAAGCAACAAACAAAATGACATGGGTGTTCAATGCATGGATGTATTATGACGAATAGATATCAGACTCAAATATGGCATCCACTCCTTCCAATGGAGGTTGTTTATCTGGTGCTTTTACAGGATTTTAATTGGTATTGTGCAGTTAAATCAAAATTAACATTATGAGCTCTATACTTGCCCCTCAACCCATAGTCTTTAAAGTGCCCATATTATGAAAATAAATTATGTGTCTTTGGTGTTTCTACACGCATACAAACTTGGAAAAAAACTATCCATGCTGCTTTGAGTGAGATACAGGTTTCTGAATGTCTTCAGCCTTCAGTTGTCGGGTAATCTGCACGGCTTTCAACGTCATTGGCCGAAACGAGGGGGCTAACCGCTAGCATGCTACCGCTAGCCCTTGAGAGCCCACGAAAATATGCACGGAATTCTCACAGAGTCACACTTGAATTTATATCTTGCTACTCGGTCAAAATCGTATTAACCTGGAGTCCCAGTCTCTGTCATACTTATCATATATGTGATGTTTAAGGCCTATTGGCAGACATCAATTTAAAATGTAGACAATGTCATATAAAGAATAAAGAGCCTTTTTTCCATGTCCACTAAAGTTTCTCAGCTTGCACTCTATTAACATTCATGGGGTCCAGGTAGCTTTGCATAAAAAATAGCCGTCATTCGCAAGGCTACTTTTACTTTTATATTTTAAGTAAATTTCCAAGCCTGTACTTTGTAACTTTTACTAGAGTAAAGAAGCTAAATCAGTATTTTTTAATCTTGACTAATGATGATTAAGTATCTGTTCTTCTACTTGAGTACAGGAAGTGAGTACTTTTGCCATCTCTGCCAAAAATGAGCATAATATGGGCAATTTAATCATTTTCTAGACTCTGAGAAAGTTTAACAGATATTAGGCCTATACTTTATAGTTGAAAGATTCATAACACAAATACAAATCAACCTTGTCTGTTGTTGGAGGTGTGAAGTTTTACCGACGTGCTTTATTGGTGGTCTATGAGAAAAATGCTTTATGGGCTTTATGGGATTTTCTTTTAGTTGCATAACTGTGGTTAGCCGCTGAGGCAAATTGGCAGACTTGTTCTCTTAAAGGGCCACTCCCGTGATTTAGGACAGCACTTTCAAAAGTTTTGAAATTAACAAGAGATTGATTTAAAAGATGATGGTCAAAATCAAAGCAGCAGAGGCGGAGATATCCACCGTAACACTGAATCCTACATTTCCCATAATGCAAAGCTCAGGGTATTTCATTCTCTGCCTTTTCTAATGTCCACTACATTCATACTCTACACTCATATTCAGCTTGTAACACTGGCTTTCTGTTTAACATCTTCTGTTCTGTTTCAAGCTCAATCTAAGGCACAGTAAACTGAACTTTATGTGCATAATTGTTGCAGGGAGTCTTTAATAAATCCAGGAAAACACTCAATTCCAGCTTTAACATGTTTCCTAAATATGACATCACATATGCTATGTCCATGTTTTAGTCCGATTCCCTTTGAAACCTCCAGGGAATGGGCCTAAATGTTGACATCAGTTGTACTGTAGGTCTTCTGTATCCTGTCTGTATCCTGATGTGCAACAGTTGAGACATTGAAAGTGCTACAGAAAGCAAAAGTTTTTTTTCCAAAATAGGTAAATCATGACTCTATAAATAAATTATATCTTGTTGCTTTATTACCTTCTCAACTAAAGAGACCCCTCTCGACAGAGCAATTGCTATTGCTTCATACTGGATGTCTTGTCAGTCTGATAATTGAACATTGTCTGAAAAGAAGTTCTTTGAATGTAATATACTGTCAAAAAACATAACAAAGACATGTACTACTTGTTTTAAGTAAAGTATCTCAGGATGGTGTCACATTGCCTCTGCTGAGCCAAATATCAATAAGAATGAGAAGAAAGACAATGTTAGACTATGGATTTCCTTTATCTTTACTGAAATATAAAGCCTAAGTTGCATATGACACCCTAGTAGGCGCACCGGTGTGATTCACCGGTGCGCCTACTAGACGCATCACGTCTATTAATGCCGATGTTTTTGTGTCTCTACATGTGTGAGAACAACACATTATGTTATGGCTTACATGAACCAGATTGTGTTCAAATGATGACATAATCATGTCACCACAGAGGATGTAGAGAGCGAGCTGTGAGAGCAGTGCTTCATCGGCTCACACCACACCAAGCCTGTCAATAAGAACGACAGGGTTTAAAATGAAACACCCCCAGTTAATGGCGGGAATGTTTCTCATTAGGATGGCAAGCTGGTAAGCAGGGAAGGCCCCACCAGAGCACATGAAGCTGAAGGCCAGTTTATTGAGCAGTAAAACAATGGACTAGAAAGCGGACTCTGTGTGAAACCATCTTCCCTATTCCATAACCTGTCTCCATGTCGTCCCTTCAGCTTACTTATCCTATCCTCAGGTCCCCTAGCCGAGTTTTACAGCAGCACAGGGAGAGGCATGTAAATCTGGCCCCCTTTGAGCGAGAAACAGGCTTCGGAGAAAATAAATCTGCAGAGGTTCACGGTGAGTTCAGCCAAGCCACAGCTCGAGGCTTTCTCTTTCTTATATCGTCTCTCTCTGAATCGGCTGCTGTCTCTGTCAATGCATCCTTCTTTCCATCTCCGACTTTCTGTCTCATTCCCTTCATCGCTCCTTTGCTCTTTTCCCCCCTTCAAGTCCTCGCTACAGATTTGGTAATGTCACACACAGACAACACTACAGTGATGTCATTGTTCTGATGAAGACCTCGGGGAGAAAGAGAGGGGCAGTCCCCTTGTATGTGTTGCATCTGGTCTGGTTCGGTCCGAGTGTCTGAGTCAATCTAGTTCATTCCAGTTTGGATCTAGTTTGACGTACCACGATAGGCCTTGGTTTCCCGAACTTTGGGATTGAAACCCAGAAAATTCTATATAGTGGTAGCCACATGACACGAGAAATCATGTTTCAGTGAGTCACACACAGGAAAATAAAGTTTGCATTTAGTGGGTTTGGGTTTGTCAACTACTTTGACATTTTAGAAAATAAGATCTGTGTGGGATCGTATTTCCAGAGCAGCTGTTTTGAACTCATGTATGTAACATTCAGGACCAAAAATCGCAAATAGCAACTACTTAAAGCTCTTTGTGATGGTTTGTCATAGTCAAAAAACAGGATGAAATAAAGCTTTTAGCCCAAAGGATTAGTTTGACATTTTGGGAAATGCTTTTATTCCCTTTCTTGCTATGAATTAGATGAGAAGACTGATACAACTCTCATATCTTCGCTGGAATGTTTAAGTTGGTTAGCTTAGCATCAAGAAATATAGGGAAACAGTGGC
Organism: Etheostoma cragini; assembly: GCF_013103735.1. Classification (NCBI taxonomy): domain Eukaryota; kingdom Metazoa; phylum Chordata; class Actinopteri; order Perciformes; family Percidae; genus Etheostoma; species Etheostoma cragini. The sequence goes on from NC_048426.1 coordinate 7,309,830, forward strand.
TGTGACAAAATTCCCCTACATGCACCTTTAAATATCACCAGTGTCATCTTGTTTGTGTATAAGTGAGTGTCAGTATATTGTCACCAAAAATGCCACACATTGTGTATCAAATTCTGACCTTTCCAAAACCTCAGTGCTTCTCAAACTTTTTAGCTTGGCCAAATACTCCTTGACACCTCCTGTATGACGTGTGAGCAGTTGAGTTGATTTAAGTTTTATTTGAGTATTTTATGAGGTTCAAAGAGGTAAAACTATCAGTTATTTCACACAGAAAAGCAAATATTACAGAAAAGTCTTAATAATGTACACAATTTTGTGTAGCAGAAATTAGATCCACTGACTAAATGCTTATATAGTATTGCTTGTAATGTTTTTTTTTATGCTAACCTGTGGAAATACAGTATGCCTTCATTTTATTAAGATAAATTTGTTTCTAAACATTTCTGATTTGGGAATGTTTTGCTCTTATCATTTGCATGATATTCATCTTGGTCCAAAACAGAAATTCACAGTGTACCTGTTCTTGGGATGTTCCCAGTCAGGAGTGTGATATATCCACTATTATTAGTTCAGTCAGACAACTCACGTTTGAAATGTTTATTATAACAGCAGAACATTGTGTCTGGAGGCCAGCCTCTGACCTCATCACTCCCCGCAGTATAGGTTTACATGAGATATTGGGGAGCTATGATAAAGTAGCTTCCTCCTGGCCAGAACCTGCAGGTGGATGCTGGGGTGGAGGTGGCCAGCGATACGGGTGCAGGGCAGCAGCAGCAGCATTGACAAGGCAGAGATGGGCAAATTGTTTTGCTTAAATAGGCCGCCAAATTGAGGGGTGTGTTTAGTAAGTGATACAGGCAAGTCATGTGTGCGCAGTGCAGCTCGAGTTGGCTGCCTGAACTAGCTCACAGGCGTCGCCCCATTTCAGGTGGCAGATATTCACCCTTAGATGCAGTTGAAGAAAAGTTATTGTTAAAGAATTATTTATTTTGAGGAGTCCCGTTGTCAGCTCGACAGAGATGGCGCCTTAAGGTATAGCTCCTGGCCCCACCTGGCCAAATAGTAGTGTTATAGGATAGAGATAGAGATACTTTACTTATCCCAAAGTAAATGTAGGTGTCCAATAGCTTATACACAACATACATACACATAGGCACACAGTCATATGACATCGTCGCACACATATTACAAAAATACAAAGAAAGATATGTGCCCTTTCAGTAAAGTTTGATTTTAACATGTTTAAAAAAAGCGATGTGGAAAAAATGCAAAAAGTGCAATGGTGTCAAAATGCAACACAATATATCCAAAATAGCATAAGCATTACTAGTAAAAGACTTTAAGTAAGTTTAAATAAGTAGTAGTATGATTCCAACTCCGATATTCTATGACTTTGGGCTTGAGAGAGTCACTGAAAGCAGGATGGCAAACAAGAACAAAACCCAACACCGTAATAAAGATAAACCGTAAACAAGAAAAACTACCTCAAACCATGTTTTTCTCAGATTCAGTCTTAGATTTAACATGTGAGGATTGACAATGGCGAGAAGCTAACTGATATCCATGCACAGCAAACTTCACTGACTGCAAAGCTGTGGCTCTATCAGAACTGATGTGGACAATCTAAAAACTACCGTCGAAAGCCACTCAAATACTCTTGACAGCCATGACAACGCTTTTCAAAAGCTGTAGGTGAAGATAGCAGATATGGAGGACAGAAACCGGAGATATAACATCTGCATCGTGGGGCTGATAGAGGGGCTAGAAGGCTCTAATGCTATCCGGTATCTCTTGCGCTCCCTGCCTAAATGGTTACCAAAATTAGCAAAAATTCAGATTGAGATTATGAGAGCCCACCGGATTTACAGTCATAGCCCAAAGAAGAATACCTCTAATAATCGCACGCTGATTTTCAACGTGCTTTGCTACCCAACCAGTTGGGGGATCCTACAGGCTGCTCGGAGATCTCTGCCCGTTGTCAGGGGCAGAAAGATCTGCTTTTCCTCAGACTACCCAGCAACACTGAAGATCAGGGAAAGCTCCCGGAACAGAACTTCCACCTCCGCAAAGGATGCTGAAGATTACGTAAGGCGGGCTGCGCCCCGACCTTGCTGCTGCAGAGACGGCCGGCTCCAGGGATTCTATAGAGCACCGTGGAAGAAGATGAGGATTAAAACAACTGCCTAATGAACATGGACTCTTGGTTTGTCGTAATCTTTTGATGAGTTCTAGTTTTAATACATTGTTTTCTGATATGAATACAAACTGTGTCTTTCAATGACATTTACGTCCCGTTTAATATATAAAAGTCAATTTGTTTGGGAACCAGTTGCTGTTGAAACCAGGTAACTATGGGCTGCTGTTCCTTTTCGCTGCACCGTGTCAAATCTTGATCACAGACCTATTTTGA
>NC_048426.1:7312249-7341276 GCF_013103735.1 Etheostoma cragini
CCCCCCCTCACCCCCCATCGCTTTCCCTTTTGTGTCACTGTCTTGTCCGTTTTTGTTCTGTGTCTAACATGTTCTGTAACACTTTGGATGCACTATTGTTAGGATTTAACGAAGTAAAAGGCAGTAGCACGTTGCTTTCCACACCTACTTTCATTTAGAACGCAGCTTTTTTGATAGTGGGTGATCTTACATTTTTAGTTTGGAACTGTGGTTGTCTGAATGCACCTCACAAACGAGCCATTATTACAGGAGCCACATTTGCTACTGACTGATATCGGCCACTAAACCAACAGATTCTATCGTACAATTTCACCCTGAAAGATGTCTCGCTCAATGAATTAGAAATTCAGATTTCTGTTTCAGAATGTTGTTTATTTCTTTCTTGACTAATGATCATTCTAAACTATTTGGTCAGTAAAAGTAGCTTCTTCCGTTTAAAGTTCCGCTTAAAGTTTTGAGTAAAGTTCAGAATTGTGATTTCTACAATGGGGTATAGCTTTTGGACAATTGCACTTGTGCCTGTTTATGCGATGAATTTTTTTGATGGCAGTTTCTATGTTTTTGTTGTTGGTGCGGACTTCAATGCTGTGTGGGACCCAAATATTGATCGGTTGGACGCAAAGGTCACTGGGGTTCAGGCACAAGCCACAAATGCTTTGAAATCATGGGTCAGCAGCTTGGGTTTTATAGATATTTGGCGTGCAGTTAATCCCACCTGTAAGGATTATTCCTTTTTCACAGATAGACATAAATCTTTAGTCCAGAATGGATTTTCTTTTTGCATCCCCTCAATTATTTCATTCAATTGATAAAGCATTGATACTTCCAATGGCATTATCCGACCATAAAGGGGTCTTCTCCGTTACCATCCTAGACCGTCTGTCTCAACGTGCTGCTAGATGGCTCTTTTACAATTCTTTACTGAAAAATGTATTCTACATCATTCAGTCTATAGCAGAATTCCACATAGTTGCAGACATTAATGATGGCTCTGTAGAAGACCCCAGGATACTGTGTGACATGATAAATAAGGTTTTATTAGGAGCAATACCTTACTATACTGCTCTAATGCGCGCAAAGCTAGATGACTTCAACAACAAAACCTTGAAGCTCACTTCACCAGATTAGACTCATTGTTGCAAACTAATTTTACTGACCAAATAGCTTTAGAATGATCATTAGTCAAGAAATAAATAAACAACATTCTGAAACAGAAATCTGAATTTGTAATTCATAGAACGAGACAGTACTATTACTCTCAGGGTGCTAGACCTAGTCACCTACTTGTTCAGAGATTAAGGTCCAGTGACCATTTTGCAGATATTTCTGCTATTAAGTCTTCAGATGGTAATATTAGAACTGACCCTGTTGAAATAATTAAATCCTTTCAGACATTTTGTTCCAATTTGTATGAATCAGAGGTTACTTTGGAGAAAACCCACTGTGACAGCGGGTTGAATCAGCTTGACTTGACTCAATTATCAGCAGAGGAATCAGCTAACTTAGACAAATTAATCACTTTAGAGGAACTAGTATTGGCAGTACAGAATATGCGAAAGGAAAAAATCCCCGGGCTATGATGGGATCCCCCCGGAATTGTATGTAACTTTTTGGGAACAACTGGGCCCATTCCTTTTTTGACATGATTAACTTCTCTATTGAGAAGGGCGAATTTTCAAGGGATGTGAACACAGCCTTGATCTCCTTACTCTTGAAAAAGGAGAAGGCTCCTGCAGAGTGCTGTAGCTATTCACCTCTGAGCCTGCTTGACTCTGAATTAAAAAATCTTTGCTGTAGATTTGTGCCACAGCCTTCTCTCTTCTATCTGTGCATGTGTTGGGTCCCTTTTGTCTTGTGCCAGTCTCCATGTCAATTCCTTTTATTTTTTTGTTGTGTTTGTCTGTGTGTCTTGCATTGTTCTTGCTGTTGTGGTTTTGTTGCGTCTCCCACCTTTCCGTAATTCCTCTCTTTGTTTTAAAGTGAAACATTTGATCGCAAGGATGGATTATGGAAAAGGTGAACTGTGCTTTCTTCCGTATGTGTAGTGTATTTTTTTATATGTTGTCATCTGGACCAATGTTTCGCACTATTTTTTAAATAAAAAATAAAAAATCACATAAAATAATTATTTAGTTTGCAATGATTTTCATTTGTTCCTTCTGCAAAATGTGTACTTGAAAAGGCGACGTGACCATTCCTTTATCTCAACACTGCAAGCTTTATGAACATATAAATAAAAAAGCAGATATTGTTACACAAAACATGGAGCCATTCTGCCAATAATGTGTAAAAAAACCAGTTGTTTCCAAACAGTATAGGCAGTAAATCTAATCTAGGGCAGCATTTACACAAGTTGTTGTTTTAGTAAAATATGTTGAGCTGCAGCACAGAATGAGACAAGGGCAGTTGGAAAGGTTTTTATGTGTAAAAGCCTCCATTTTCCTTGGATATGCTAAGTTTCCATCACAAATTGTTGTCTTATGTGAAATAAAGTAACACTTGCCGTTTGTGTCTCATCATTTATTTTTTACCTTGATAAGTTACACAACTAGTATTTAATGGACTCTTGTATCCCCAACATGTACAAACAGTGAGCAGGCTTGGTTGGACAATTTGCTGTGTAAATGCTGTCATCTTCATCTATCTCCAATAAAGAAAGCAATGCATCATCTAAATGTGTTTCAAGGCAAAGAAAAGAAACTAATAGATAAATAATCCAAATAAATTCAACCTTTCATTCACCACAAAGACAGCATTTGGGAAAGTGTTGTGTACTGCAGGATCTCCCTGGTGGATCATGTCAGGCAGCTCTGTGTTGACACTGCTAAGCCCCTTCTTCTGATGTAGCTGTTTATCAGAAAATGGACAGATAGTTTGGAAAAGAAAGAGAAGGAGAAGGAGGAGGTCGGGTCACTGAGTACTTCCAGACCTCTAATGAAGACGGATGTGAGGACAGTGTCCACCCTAACCCCTGTGATCTTTGACCTATGACACAGCATAGCACAGAGGCCTAGCTTTAGCTACAAAAAAGAAAGAGAGCTTTGGCAGAAGAAGACGGCTTTATTTGCACTGGATAATGGCATGCAGTTTCACTGTCACACTGGAAGAAACGTTTTCACACCATAAACCAGCTAAAATTGTGGAAAATATCAGCTTTCAAGTAAACAAGCAAGAAAACAAAGGCCTCATTGTAGCTCCAAGGCAAGATATATGAAGAGTCTCTAACCCTGCATGTGTTCACATTACGCTGATATACAATACGGTTCATTATTTCAAACCACTGCTTCTCTGTTAATGCTTCGTAATTGTAGGTAACCACTCTTTGTTTGCCATTACCTGCGCCGTCTCCTTATCTTTGGGTCTTAGACAAACTTCAATCATCTGATATTGTTGATGTCTTCCTGACAAGTGTTAAAGGTGTCTCAGAGAAATGTGCAGCCCATTCAGCAGATCCTCCTTCTTAATCTCTTGCCGAGAGGAGGGAGGACTGATAAATAGGGGCAAAATGTAGAATTTGTATTTCAGAAATGGTCACAGAGCCGATAATGGGATGAGATGTTATTTACTTCATACAGCCTAGAGAAAAGACTTGGAAATGCCGTTTTCTCCGGACTTTTAGGGCCCTATGTTGCACCTGGCACAGCGCGATGCAAAGCCCGACGTAAAGCCCCCTGCAAGTGTCTTTGGTATTTCAAGACAGACGCAGTTGTTAATTTCCTCCAGCGTCCACGTTGTTTAAACAGCAAATGCAAATGCGCCCATCTTTGCGCCCATGAACGTGCTGTTCTTACAGGGAGGTGGGTTCAGGTGAGTTCTTGGCTTATTGCTTTCTTGCGGCAGCAGAAAGTGATTGCGCCATTCACCAACAAAAACCTAGTCTAAAGTCAGTAATGCAACATTTCATTGTTATTTTAACAGTAAAAATTGCATAGGGTCATGCACAGCGCGCACACTATGCTTGTTTCGCACACACAGGGAAACGCAGCAGCACACATGCAAAAGATTAAAAATAAAAATATTATGGTGTTAATACAATCCTTTTGAACTATGCACCTGGTGCACGGACCCTTTTTTCCGCCGTCAAACTAGCAAAAGTGGATTTGCACACGCCCCAAACACACCTGCACCATGCGCTTCATGCCGTGCGCTTCGATTGTTAAAATAGGTTCCCAAGAGTGTTTTGCCTTTAATGTCATTGAGTGAAACAAAAGGAAAATTGCTGACCTTGTGACAAAGTTGATTCAGTCAGGCATTCACGACATACAGTCCCTAAGCCCTTACTGAGACCAATGGTCACGTTAACATACCGCAAACACACATCAATGTTCAAACTCATGCACACACATGCATGCACGTTAGCCTTACATAGAACAGCGGGAGGGTTGCCAGATCATCCCCCCCATGTCTATCTTATGTCGACAAAATAACTTTTAAAATTATTTTTGCAGGCACAGACTCTGCTTAGACCTTTAGAGTAACACGTTATGGGGGATAAAATAACCAGGTTGTCTGAGATTAGTTTAAGTATTGGTAGGAACAATTTAGCAGCACCTTTAGAGTGGTAGGGACACACCCATGGTCGGCATGAACTCACCCAACGGTTATGGCCACAAAAGGAAAATGGCCCAACATAGGCTTGAAAGGAACTTGATGAAGCAAAAAGATATATCTATGATGTCCATTATTGAAAATCAAAGAGAGCACTGTCAGAGACATCTCTGATCTGAGCAGTGCAGCATCACCGAAGCCACAGGGGTTGGAACTGACATAACAAACACAACCAGACAAGCTTGATCCAATTCTCTTCAAACAACCACTAATTTCATGTTGCATCTTTGAGCGTGAATGGCCAACTGTGTTTGTGCTGTGTGCACTCTGACCCCCTGTCCCTCATCCTCCTAACCCCCTCCTCATCCTACCTAGCTCAGCCTGGCTTAGGCCGGCCCACTCAACAGGACAAACTGCAGGCCCCCTAATCAGCTCATTTGGAGCAGATCAATGGCACTGATGACAAGAGCCTAAGCTGAGACTGCAGACCAAATGAAGCCTGAACAAAACACCCTTCTTAAACGATGGCCTTGGAGCAAATAACCCCCGGGCGAGGGGGTCAGGAGGTTGCTGACCTGGGTGGGTGCGGCGGTGGAGTTGTCCGACTGGGCCTGAGAGGGGGGTTTTGAGTCCCTGGTGTCCCCGCTGGTGGACCAGCTGAATAAACAGCCGGGAACAAGGCCGGGCTTCAGTGTGCAGAGACACAGGGCTCCAGCCATGCAGGCCCGGTCTCAGACCAGGCCCGGGCTAGACTTTAGACCTAGGACAGCATGAGGACAGTGAGTGGCTTTCTTCTTAGAAGAAAAGGCCACGTCTGATCACCACGCATTCCAAAATGGACACATACACATACAATTGAACCCACGCACATGCACGGAAATGCTTGCACACATCGTCATTCACACATTTTGTGTTTGCACGTCTGCATTCTAGGCACACACACACACACACACACACACACTTCATGAATTCTCAGTCCCTCTCTCATCTTTAACACAAAAGGCCTGTGTCTGTCTGGATTCTGCTCAAAATAACACTCCTCTATCTCCAAGCTATTGATCTTAACTCGTCTGTTTTCTCCACAGGACATTCACTGTTTCTGCTCACTTTACTGCTTTCCAGCAACTCCTAAAAATCTGGCCGTGTTGACATCACTCAAAGAGTAGTCACATTCCAGGAACGATTCCATATCTAAACAGTGCTTTTCAAGATGTATGTCTTTTTGCAACACTGATTATTTAAAAGCTTGGAGCACAGACAGCTGGAAATCACGGAAAAGATGCTGTGGTTATTATAGGCATGGGAAAGCAAGAGTAAAACTACAGCAAGTGATAGATATTGTCCAGATAAAACAGACATTCATTTGCCATTCCGCCTGCCCTTCGTTGATGCCAAACAAAACACATTTGAGCCACAATCAGCTCAGGTCAACCTGAGTTGGATTCCCATTTGTATGCGCTCCAGTTCTGGCAAAACAGGGTCACTGGAAGATCTAAAATACATACACACACGCAATCGTACATACACAGGCTGCCTTGTTTGGGGCAGCGGGGGGGCACAAGCTCTGATAATGAGTTGCACACATGAAAGGGTGGCTCCTCAACAGAAAACAAACTTCACTAGGGGAGCCGTTGTTAGCAGGCTGACCTCTGAGCCACATTGTCCCCCGATGGATCCCCTCTGACAGCCCGTCACTCATTTCAACTGTCTCTGTCAACCAATCAGGGCCAAGCACCAACAACCCTCTGGGAAAACTCTGAGGGGAAGAAAATTGGTGTGAAGCCATGTTTAGATGGCAGTGGAAAAATGTTGCTCTGCAGCTTTTACTGAAGTGTAATCATAAGACCGATGACCCTCCGTAATAAATCACCTAAAATAAACAGATTCAGTCAGTGAACTAATTATAAGATTATACTATGATTTATATCCTGTAACTTAAAATAACTTTTCCCAGTTAGAAATTAAAGGGTCCGTTCACACATTTTGCAAAAAAACTAAATATTCTCATATACGTCCTGTGGTATCTAGCTAATGAACGCTGTTTTAAATTTTACAACCACACAATAGTCTTGATAATCCACTCATAATCTCCAAAGTATTTTTAGTCTATTATCAAGTCCTAAAAGTCCGAGTCAAATCTGACTCAAGTTTTTTTTTGGTCACTCGGGGTCAGCACAGGGAGCTGTAAACCCATCACTGACATATTATAACCTTATAAAGATGATAGAGTAAACATGTTACCAAACAGATGCAGCAGATGTGAAGCAGTGTTGGCTGATCATTTAAGGCCGTGCTCTGGCCAAGAACTCTTATGGGGGTATGTGGACCTTCTGTTTATTAATGCTCCACCATGTTTACCAGGTAGTTGCTAACTTTGCAAACAGCTGCCTGCTGCAGCTGGAAAGAGACGATGAGAGCTGTGACGTCTTGCAAGTGTTGCAAGTATTAATTCTTATTTAAGAAAAAAAAAATGTTTAAACTTTTGAAAAGAATAAGTGTTTTTATTTGTGATTTGGGTAAATTCACATGAGGAATTCATATGAAGAAAATATGTGTCAGTGAGTAATAGAAAGTAAAACAAAACGAGATGCACAGGTGCAAAGCTCCATAAGCGCTCGCCTCTACCTGAGGAGTTGTACCAGGAATTCCTTCAATGTTCAATCACTGCACCGCTTCACATTGTGAGGAGACAAAGGACAGAGAGGGGCATGACAGGGTGGAGGTTCACTCCTGCTGACTGCGTCTCCAGTTTCAGGTCCTCTGAGGGTGGCCATAGGCGCACGGCGTAGGAGGAGATGGTAGTTGATTGTGTCTGGTGTGCAGGGAGGGGGGAGTGTGCGACCTTAACACTGCAAGCAGGATTTTAACATGTGACCAACACCATTTCGAGAATCTGTGTGGATTGCGTGGTACATGGCGCCAAGGTTCCCTTCCTCCCCAACACACGCACACACACACACACACACACACACACACACACACACACACACACACACACACACACACCTCTTTCGTCTGTCATCACCTTGGTGCCTCAGAGATGGATGAGATGATCCGTCTATGTTACTGAGTGTATCAGTAAGATTTTAGTCACTGTTTCTAAATGACTTTAAGGCCCTAGCAAAGTCATTTGACTTTAATGTGACTGTAATTGATATTTTTCTAATAACAAAACTAAATGTCAATGGGAAAACAATGTCACAGTGGGAAAGGGGTCACTTATAGTGCTGAGCCTAAAGAGAGTTAGCACCAGAAAGAGCAGTTTCAATCAGCCTCATGGAGCTTTAGTATCAGCTAAAGCTCAAAACTTATTGTTTTGATTAACTCTCACCGCTCTCATAGGGTCTTCTTTTGGCCACAGCAGGCAGCTGTTTACAGTGAAACAAATTATGAATTCCACACCAAAAGGGAGTTACAGCAAACCATATGCATGCAGATAGCAGATATTTTACCATTTCAGCTCTGTATACACTGTCTGTACATCACAACAGTTTATAGCTTCCAGACTGGCCATTTTTACACTCATTGATTGATTACATCTGTGTGGTCTGCTGCTTTAACTTTTTCCCTGCACATGCCTCCTCCTACACAAACACAACTGATCATATATTGTCTTCTATTATCAAAGATGAAATCCACCAACAAAAACAAGATGTGTTTTTTCAAATCTTGGAAATCAGAAAGAGACGTGAGAAGTTTCCTGCTAAGACTATTGTGTGTCGGCCAGTTGTGGATTGTGAAACTGGATGACACGGACAACTGCCTCCTCCTCCATCCTCTGCCAAGCTCTACCTGACCCGGAGTTTACCTCTCCCTAAATGTGGACCTCCTTCATTTCACAACAAGTCCTCTTGTGTCTGACTCCTCTGTCTTCAATCAGCAGAGCAAAACACGTCCTCCTGGTGAGCCACTAACATCTGATCCAGCCGTGTGGGAGCAACTAATCTGTGCCGCATGGATGAGAATACTGAGAGGATTAAAGGGGAAATAATTTTCTCCATTGCCCTTTAAGTGTTGATGGTAGATAGGGGGTTTTGTGTCTGCCTCCCATTGTCTTGTTACCTTATAAATCTTCCACGCCGACACCTGACACTTGATATCGTGGCCCATTTGTCACCTTTGTTTACGTCTGGGATGTACAGTGCTGTCGGGATGGGATGTAAGGGGGATCCGCAACCCCCCCTGTGCAAGCCCTCAAGGGTGTGGGTGGTGGGACAGGCGACACTATGAGTGAGCAATGGGGTCACTTCAAGGTGGAGGACGGCAGGGATTGACCAAAGAAGTTAGTCCAACTCCTCCTGAGCCGCCCTCAGGAAATACAAGTCTTATCATGTCCCAGAGAGAGAGAAGAAAAATAAGTAGAGCTAATGAGGGACTGAAATAGTGAGTAAGTCATAATAAGTGAGGAGGATTCTTTTTTTAAAGGGACAGTTTACCAAAATTAGAAACTTTTTAAGGTATTTATCCATGCAGATGGGTATGATATCTGATGTCATTGTAATACAATGCATGTCAATTCATTTGTTGTGCTCTAAGGATTTTCAAAGAATTCAAGAACAGCATCTCATTCCAGGAACAGTGCTCTGAGGGGCTAGGTGTGTGGTGGTAAGAAGGTATGCAGGGTTCTAACAAGTAAAACACTATGAATGACCTTATCTCCTATAATTAAATGACAAAGTAAGTTGTCCATGTAAGTGCCTTCAAAAATGTTATGTGTAAGCATTTTTGATCTGACGCCTCTATACTGTACCAGTGAGACAATATCGTTTGGCAGTGCATAAAAGAAAAACACTACAAATGTTTACTGTCAACATGCAACAAGAACATGAACAGCCACCTCCCTGAATCTGACCCATCCTATAGGCTCCTATCACACTATTTCCTCCTTTTGCTCCACATGGACAAAAGGCATCACTGCAAAGGCTCCTAGATGGCTTTGTTACTTAAACTTTTTAACTGCGTTTGGACATTTGCTGATACAACTAATGCTGAGTTTTTTCGGAGAGATTCTAGAGGCAGTGTAGTGCAGCCAGGAGTGGCTATTTAGAACAGTAGAATAGTGAGTCAGTTACCGTTAAGCGCACTGAGGCCGAGAGCAGACAGAGCACGATTGTAGGTTGCAAAACACGTTTGCAGTGGAGATAAATGACATTGGGTGTTTTTTCCGTGTTAAGTTAAGTAGTTAAGTAAAGTTTTTTCCACTCAAGGTGTTCATGGCATTCCTGTAAAAAAAAAAAACATGAGGCACTCAGCAATGCAAAAACAGTGAGCAAAACTCTTCTTTCCCATTAAAAAGAACAACAAAAAGCTGCCCCAGGCTGCTAAAACGCAATCTGTCTGATTGGGGCCTGACACTCCACTTACATCCCATGCATTAAATGAATGAAATACTTTGTGCTCAACAGTTGTCATAGGGAGCATTTCTTCAGTAAAGAAATTCATATGTGTTCATATGTTCAACTGTCCACAGTGATGTTTGGGAAATTCCCAGAGTAGCAGGGATATGATTTTGGAAAGAGGTATCGCTGTGGAAGTTGGGCTTGTGGCAAAAATGTTAAAAATGAATATCTCAAAACATGGGATAATAAGAACATAACTATCTGCATGATGAGATATCACTAGAGGTAAGTGACTCATAACTACTGTACAATATCCATGTCCTTGTTAATTCAGCAGCAGCATCAGCCCTCAACTCCGCCTCTGCACTCCATCCAGTCTTGAACACAATAAACCCTCAATGCCTGTACATCGGTAGATACTCACATGATCTCTGGTATAAAGAAAATAGCCAAGCAGGGAGAAGAAAAGAAAGAAAGGAGGAGGGAGGGGTGCAAGAAAAGAAGCAGGGCAAAGAAAAAAAGATTAGGCTAGGGTGAAGTACAACTTTTCCAAAGCTGGCTCGGTTCTTGGCAGTAGGCCAGGGAAGGGAGACAATGCAACGCTGTGCGGATCCAGGAATCTATAGACGCCCACTGGAGCATTGGGCTATTGGAAGCAGAGTTACGGAGAGGGAGGGGGCTAAGCGTTCTGTTTTCCAAAGCCAAGCACAGAGGACATGATGGGGCACTGTGGTGGCTGAAGCCGGCAGGGGAGCATGGTTGAATTGATGCTGCCGAATTAACAGTGCAGTCACAACGCACAGAAAATATTGACCTGACAGACTCCATCGGGGGATGTATAGAGCTCTTTCTGTCCTGCTAGCCCCCCCCTGCCAAACTCCCATCCCTCAGTTAGCAAACCCTCCCATCACTGAGCCCCCGTATCCCCCCGGCTCAGTCTCACCATGGCAGCACCTGCTCAGTGTCAGCGGAGAGATGAGGGGGCTGAACAATATACCACAAACAATCTGTCAAAGGTCCATCTCAGTACGTCCCCCGGGCCTTTTAATAAGGACTGACAAGAGAAATACAACAACTGATTTTAGATTTCCCTCCTCGCTTTGTATTCTCAAGCCGTCTCTTCACTTCATTACATTTTCATTCATTTCAATCAGTGCTTCATTTCCTTTTTCTCCTCTGGGCCCTCTTGGCGGTACGTGGAGGGTGAAGGCTAATACTGGAGAAAAAGTGAAGAAACAGAACAGAGAAGAGGAGGAGGAAGATGATGAGAAGGAGGAGGTTGAGGGATGAAAGAGAGTGAGAGAGAGCGAGAGACAGCGAGAGAGCGAGAGAGAGCGAGAGAGAGAGAGGAGAGGAGAGGTGCACCCCTCTTAGATTAAAGGCTCGGCCCCATTGTGAGGACCATATAATGGAGTACCGCATGGAATATGTTCTGACAAACCCCCCACCCTCGCACCCCCCAGGCCAACTGACAACATAGCTGGTAGGGAGCATCATGGGTAATGGGAGGAACGAGTAGGACTGTGTAAGTAAAGTACAGTTATTTCAGATATCCCCCCACCCTGCCATACACACAAACACACACACACAAACACACACACACACACACACACATACATATATGCACACACAATTGGACACCAAATCAATAAAGATTCAGGAAAAAAATGCCTGTGCTCTTTGTGTATTGGTCAAGTTGTAAACTATGTATCCATGACTACGGCGGCCTGTAGTTAGATGATTTCCCGGAGCCTATAATCCTAAAGGTTATGTTCAAATACCACTAATATGCAGTAGCAAACTACATTAGCTAGTTATTAAGGAAGTGGTGATCTGTTGATTGTTAACTGTCAATACAAAATGCTCTTGTTGAACATATCTGCAGAGTCAATGCTTTTATTTTCCCTAAAATCAGATGTGTTTTTAAATGATTTCAAGGTGTGCAATCAGAAAAAATGATGTGCAATAATTGATTGTTTTTTGGCCACAAGATTAGGGCATGTTAGGAAAAGATTGTGGTCTTGCTTGAATATTGAAAGATTCAAGTTCAAGTTCCACTTATTTATCCCTAGAAAAGGAAATTTTGTGATATCTAAGACAACATACATACACAGAAAGAAGCACCACCAGATGCCAACAACATTATAAATACAACACAGGACACACATCCACACATCTATGGAGACACTCCTTCCCCCAAAACCAATGACAGAATCCAATCAGACAGTACACAGGTCACTATGTCATAATGAACACTGAATGCTGACTTTAAAAATGAAACACAGTGAGTTTAATATCTGATATGTAATCAAAACCATAACCTTTCGCAATCTTCCCTAAGCATTTTAGCATTGTAAACCTTTAAAGACGCAGGACGGGATCAGGTTCCCAAGTATTGAGATGTATTGTCAATATGATTTAGTTATCCAAAAGCAAATTTGTAGTATACAAAAACATTTAGCGGGAAACAGGGTGGACAAGGGACACTTCCTAATACATTCTTGTCTTGATTTAAAATATAAGCCAGTAAATAAAAAACATAAACTATAATACAAAAAATGAAAAGGATCAAATCAATAAAAATGAGGTAAATGGAAAAACACAACTCTCTAAAACAAATACTGGCATTTTTAGTACATTATGTAATTTAGGACTATATTTTAAGATAAGACCCTTAAAGAGATTCATATCTTTCTATTTCTTTCTATCTCTGTTGCACGGGTTGTGGCCAGAGTGTAACCACAAGCTAGAACACTGCAGTGACATGACATGCAATATCCTGCTTTGACACAAGCTGCATACACATTGGTGGGAGCAGGAGCCAATGACAAATAAACCACAGTGTCAAGGCAAGCATACGCTTCATATCAAAAAAAGAAAAAGTCCCCAAAGATCCCCCACGGAGGAGGGCTGGCGGTTAAGAGTTGTGCTCTTATAGCTGTAACCAGTGAATGACCTCGAGGCCGGGTTTTATATCCACACAATGGAGAAAAAACTAAAACTTCTTTGTGCCTTAAAATGCCCAATAGCATTTAGATGTTTCCCTCTTTTCTCATTACTCTTTAGAGTTTCAAGTGCACTTGTGATTATTGCTCTCTTATTAGTTCCTCTTTTCTTAACTCCTTAACTCCTTTTTCTACCTTTTGCATCCCTCCTCCCCCTTCCTGCCCTCCCTCTCTAAGCCTGTGGGGCTTATCTGTGGGGATGAGGGAGAGAGGAGAATGGGGAAGACAGGCACTTTCATGGCTAAGTTGGGAGCCATTAGCCCCCTGTGTGCTAGGCCCTGTTCTACCTCCTCTCTGTATTAATCTGCAGTGACAGCTTCACTGTTTACCAAATCCACCCAGGATCCTGGGGGATGACTGGCCGGCGCCACTCTGCTCCATTAACCTCTGACCTCTGGTGTAACAGCACCAGAGCCAGGCCCGGGGGTTAGCCGGCCCGAGCAACCGGTCGGACACCTGTCTGACGTCCGAGACCGAACTCCTGTCACACGGAGACAATCTATGTACAAAAATGTATCTCAGCTGGATGGTGAAGGATGGTGTCATTTATAGTAGTTACAGCTCATTTACCTTTTGTCTGCATGTAGTTTACATTTGGCCAAAATAAAAAGATAAAGACGTGGTAATAAAGTTTGTAAGGAGATTATTTATTACAGGTGGAGACTTTTATTTCTTGTCCGTGGCAGTTCAGAAATATTTAGGTACTAACTGGTCTAGTAACTTCCTGGAGTGTCAGCTGGTCCAGTCCAAGAAATTAAACTACAAACTGTCATATTTACACTGCAGTTTTTGTACTGATTAGACACATAGATATAAGATGTTTTAGAGGTGCTGGCTGGCCAATTTTGTTAGATTTTGACAGAGCCATTCAAGCAAGCTGTTTTCTCCTCTTTCCAGTCTTTATGCTAAGCTAAGCTAACCGTCTGCTACATATTAACTGTAAAGACATGATGGTTGTATTATTGTTCTCATCAAACTCTTGACAAAAAGTAAATAAGCGCATTTCCCAAAATGTCAAACTGTTCCTTTAGTCTTTACTGATGGATTTGTGACTTTGTAAGCTGAATGGCAGCATGTGGCCTCGTATGGAAAGAAGAAAAACAGGATTGATCATGTCCGGACAAAACAAAACAAAACAAAAGAAAAGTATCTTAAATGTAATTAAATATGATTGAATTCTAAATAAAGTAAGAAGTAGTATCCATTACCCTCCACTGTTGGAGGGTATGTGTACAGAGAAAGATCTTTGTAAAGGTTTTTACTGGGACCGACTGGAAATTCAAGGGAAAGAAGCAGAATTTGGAGCAAGTCTGCATGGAGAATGCAGTGCTGCTCCTCCTTTTGATAAAATCCATCCACATGCCTTTTGATCCATTTCCCAGGCTGACCGCTGCAAGAGAGGAGTATTACATTCCCCTCCTTTCAAGTATTTACAAGCAATCTCTCCTCTGTGCCACAAAAGAGTCTTGCTCAAGGTTTTTCTTAAAGCTAGACTACTGCATGTAACTTCTGAAAGTTTTTAAATGCTACAATTAAAATGCAGTATACTTTGGAGTTTTGGTGCTGCACTGCTAAATGCTTTGGTGTGACCATTATGGTGGCTAATGTTAGCTAACTTTAGATATTGCTGTGTCTCTGATATTACCAAGGGTGCTCGCTGCCTTGTTGACTGTTACTCTATATTTTATCATGCCACAGATTGTTTCAGTGGTTTCATCATCAAAGTAAAACAAGAAGTAAACACAATGTGCCTGTTGTGCCACGCAACTGTCAATAACATCTGATGAAATCACACTCTCGCACGCACGCACACACGCACACGCACACACATACACACACAGCCTTTATGAAGTAGATAAGCTGTGGTTTTGAGTTTCAAACTGTAAACGAAAAATATCTAACCATGCTTTTTTTCTGATCTCTAACTTTGATTGCACATTCAGGCATACATGTGAACTTTTACAGAGAAATACTTATGTTCTGAAACCACATTATAGGCTCCAGCAAAAGGGAAATATAAAATAGCTGTTCACTCTATGCACATGGCATTGGCTTTGCGATCAGGCTGGTCAAAAATCCTATTCGTCAAGCAATACAGTTTTCTTATACAATCTCCTGACTTGAATACACTTTGTCTTAAAATGGGTTCTGGCATTGGCAGATTTTTGGAATTCTTACGGTGTCATCAAAGTTTGAGTTATACACTTCTCACCACAAACCTAACTTCAGTAACAGAGCCCAGCAAAGCTGCACCTTCATGTAACTTTGAGGCCGATGACACTTTAACAGAGATAACACAGTGTTCTTCTTCACCACTCGCTGTTGTAAAGCATAAGTGCTCTGACTAAGCCTCTCTGGTAAATCTTATAATGTTTACCTTGTGGTTTTACATTGGTTCACTCTGGGCCAAACTGGACAACTGACTAAGCAGTAGTTTAAAAGCATCACACCACAATGTAAATGCAAAGCTCTAATGTTTCTGCTAGTGTGAATCTAGAGCATGTGTGCTCAACAAAGTAAGAGATGTGTTGTGGCAGTGAAATAACTAGACAAAACTTTCTAAACTTCTCTTTGTTGGCAGAAAGATGCTTTCTGACACAATAATTATTGTTCAGCGCACATTTCTACACTATGGTTTGCATTTGCTCAGGATGAAGTTTGTCACGTATTAAATAGGGTTTAAGGATGACTTTCATTCATTATCCTGTTTAAGACATAGCCAGGTGCTTCTATCTCAGAAGCATGTGTTCAGAAACAATGTCACACTGTACAGTCATAACACGCACATTTCTCGCAGTGTGTCGGCTTGCTACAGAGAAACACAGGCGTGGCGTGCACGCACACACGTGCACGCAAATGCAAAAGCACACACACACACACAAACACACACACACCTCAAGCCAAGGAAAACACACTCGGTCTTCCGACCAGACATGGGGAGTGACAAAGCACCACGTCCCCCCCCACCCCCACCCCCATTTGACCTCAGACCTTGATGACAACACACTGTCATCACCGCCACTCCTGCTAGGTAAACACACAGCGTCCTATACAAAAACTAGCAAACAGACAGAATGGTGTTCTAAAGCTGTGTGTGTGTCTTTATGTTAATGTATGCTCACTTTTATGTCCATGTGGCCTCTTTAAACATTTGGTTTGTTTTTGCTTTGTCTTTTAATCCTGTACTTTATTGAATCGTCGTGTGCTCGGGTTTTATCTACTCTGCCTTTGAAATAAGTGACCCTTGTGTTGTTTTCCCATCAACAATAAAAACAAAAACATAACGCCTTGGTCATTTTCTTCAACATTATTAATGCTTTTTACGACTTTTTTGCCACTTTTTTAATGTTAAAGGTGCTTTTTTCCAAAGTTTTTGATATTCTTTATGTTAATTTATTGTAAAATAATGAACTTAAAACGGGTCAATGTGACCCCAAGGACAATATGAGGGTTAAATCTTGCTGTGCCGCACCAATTACCCAAAGCTCAGTTTGAGCCAACACACTGTTAGATTTTTCTGCTGAATGTTGAGGAAAAAAGTGAGGTTTAGAGCACACAACTGTTTCCAAAAAGAGAACTATTTACCCAAGGTGATGCAAGCAGTGTCCTGCTATTGAACTGCTCTCAGCTATATTTAGAATTAAATAGCTATATAGATAGATAGTTAGATAGATAGATACTTTATTCATCCCAAAGGATATTTTAGAATTTCCTTACCACCAGACCAAAGTGCTGCCCTCATCAAGATAACATGAAAGACATGAGACAATGAGTCTTTTATAATTACACAACCCCCTCCCAACCCACTTTGAGTTAACCCTCATCATGATCTCAGCAGATTGTCCGTCGTGTTACCAAACACATGTTGAACACCAAATGACTCTATGCTAGCTACGCTAACAGTTCATGTTCTTGCCGTTTTACCTCATTGGCTGACAGTATCATTAAAGACATGGGGAATAATCTGCATGTGGAATTTGGACTACAAATACAATCACAGCCCTCCCGCTTGCACTCATCCCATCAGCTGCTTTCTATAAATCATACACAAACGTTTCTGGGTTTTTATCCCAAATTAAACAAATAAAGAAGGGGGTGGGGTTGGGTCAGGGGAGTAGGAGGGGGGGTTGGACGGTGTGCAAGTCAGAGCCTGAAGCCAGCTGAGGGCTCCTCCTCTCCCAGGAGAACCGCAACGCCATGGCCAGCTGGAAACCATTGACAGGAGTTGGGGTTAGTGAGCAACAGAGGAGAGGGGCTCAACGGAGAAGATCACGGGGCCCGCCTGTCGTAATGAATCCGCTTTCCAAAACCAAAGTAAGACCAGAAACCAAGGAGGAAAAGAACAAGTATGTGTCATATATTTTCATGTTGGGATAAAGACCAGAGAGCCATGATTGAAAACCATGAATCACCAGCTGTTTCTCGAAAAAGGCCTAAAAAAAAAAAATTATAAAAAAAATGGGAAGTATTGGTCATTCATGAAAATTTTAAGTTGACATGAATTTATGAGTCCAAGTCATAATACCATTTAAAAGCATGCGTTCAAGTGTTTCACTTCAGCACAAAAACAACCTCTGCAGACGTGTAGGATGGAGACATTATGCTGATCTGAGTCATTCAAGCACTTGACACTTAGGTGCTATCTATGAGTAACTCAAGCCTTTGTTGAATTAAAGCCATTTTTGCAAAGAAAAACAAACGGGGAAGTGGTTTTTGAAACTTTCTCAATACTCAATTCTTGACGGCTGCAAGAAGTATGTGGGTGCACAATGTTGTTTTGAGTTCATCTTTGACATGTTTAAGGTTGGAATCAAGAACTACTTGATGTTGCGTGTTGTCTCAAACTCTTTAGATGAGGTGTTGGAAAATAAAGTAAGACAAAGACGAGGGGACAAGGGGGGAAAGAGACAAACAGACCAACAGCCATTTTAAAGCCCAGCTATAAAGACATAGAGGTTTAACACTGAACACGACACAAACACCTTCCATCTGTACCACTTCAACCCAACACCACAGCAGCCTGAGCAGGATGCAGCTTTATCTAGTCAAATCTGTGATTTCTACATAAACAAAAAGAAAGCTGCACAAAAAATCCACTCCCATGACATAAGGCATGTACTTACTCAACACTAAAACATGCAGATCTAATGATTGAATAAACAGTTTCTTGACAAGTAAGACTTGCAAGAAAGAAATGGTGCTAGCTTGATGTGAAGCCAATCTCCAAATGAAAAAGACAAGATGAAGTTGATTAAAAAGTTCCTCCTCGAGCACCTCCTTGTATACTCTGGGTGTTAAAGGTGTAGACATGACTAAGTCAAACTCGATTAAACGTTTGATATACCAAATCCTTAATTTAAGCATGAAGTATTTTATTGTGCTCCTTGATCCCCTGCCTCTGGGTGCACATGTGGAGAGTCTATTTTTACTGGTTTACCTGCACCTGAACCATGTGGACAGCTGGTTTCAATTTCCATTGGTCAAAAGGTCAAAAGGAGGAGAAGAACAAGGCTTCCCTATTCCAAGATACCACTTTGTTATAGCACCCACCAGCACCCAACAGCCCCAGAAATCTTGTAATTTCCTCTCTGTGTGCTCTCTATCCAAACTTAATTGTGTTTCAGAACATCAAGACCAAGCTCGGAGGAGAATTTGGGATTTGGAGGTGCTCGAATAGACCCACTCTAACTTTAATTTGCACATGGACTTTCTTAAACTAGTATAACTTAAATACAACTTGATGTTTGCAGTAGGCTTTATAGAAAAACTTTTATAAATCTATATGACCTTAAAATATCGGTAAAACAGACAGCTCATGTTACATCAAACAAGACAACGTTAAAAGTGTCAGTTCAGGATATTAAACCAATAGTCTAACATTTTAGGAATTAATCATATTAAATATGCTTGCGCCAGAATATAATAAGTTTAGTTTAGCGTAAAAAAAACGGAAGCACTGGAAACCAGTTGAAGGCAAATTTGTGTATTGTATTTTCCAAAACATCAAACTTTAAATGTATGAGCCATGTTATACTAGGCATCTGTCTACACAATTGTATAGCAGAAGTACACAAGTATACAGCATGTAATGTACTAACCATCATTGGTAAAGCTTTATCATGCCAATGAACTCCTTAGGTTTTTGCTTTCTCTTTAAGCTGGTGGACTGAAAGTAGAAAATTGCACCAATTTTAGAAACCAATGTTTGTTTTAACTGTCTGTTACTGAAGTCAACAGACATTACAGAGAAATCCATGTTTTTTCCATCCATCATTGTTCAAGAAAATATTCAAACCTGAATTATAGAGCCAAAACTAATCCCACAGCACCGTACACACGGCTAACAAATGATTACAAGAATATGATCACAGTGTTTAGGTTTCCTGCAGTCATGCCCCTGGGACAGTGGTCACAGCTTGGTGGGAGTCTAGTCATGTTTTTATTCCAATTGGCGTACTCTCCTCAAGCTGATTAGAAAGTCTGTTGTCCATTACATATGGTTTTATGACAGGAAACAACGTAGTCCTCCAACTGACTATTTTGGTTTGAACACGACAGCAGAACAACACAAACATATAACTTGTCTTTTCAAGTCATGCTACAGTGTACACTAGGGGCACGTGTGCGGTTGCGTGTGTACCTGATAATAGATCGGGCATCTACTGTGAGTGGAAAAATACCCAACAGCAATGGCATCCAAAGGAAGTGCAGAAAAAAGCCAGAACTTCAAACTGCTTCATCATCAGTGTGTATTTAGAGCCACATTTACTCACCTTTGTGACATCATCAGTTTTCACAAAAAGGTGAATCAGAAGCAGAAAATGGCAAGAACATCTTAGTGGTGAGAGATGTAAAATACTCAAATCTGTTACTTCAGTAAATGTAGCAATACCCCAGTGTAGAAATACTAAATACAGTATACTTGGCAGGCAGCAGGGGAAGTACCTAAACGTGAATTAAACTAATAACTATAGTTCTTCTAATGAACACGAAGGTGTCTCAAGTCCAAAAACAGGCAGGCAAAACAAAACTCCAATCACTAATGAAGACAAATCAACAATCAGACGGGTAAACACGGACTAAATACGTAAGGGTAATGAAACACAGGTGGAACAACCCAGGGTGGGGCAAGCAATTACAAAGTTGGGAAAACCATGGATGTATTAGGAGAACAGGGAAAACGCACAAAGCAGGAAGTAAAACAAGACATGACAGATGAGGAGTGAACCTTCAACCTTCAGCATTTAGAAGCATGTTAGCATCAAAACTTTACTCTAGGTACCAACAGTATAATTAACTACACATCATGCAGTGAAGCCCATTTAAGAATAAAGGGTGTTAGTGTCATAATTGCTGATGCATTAACCTGTAATGTTGCAGTTCTGTCTGTACTTGTATTCCCCTTCTGTCTTAAACACTTTGTTTTAGCGCCCGTCTCTTTAAGCCCCCCTCCCGATAAAGCCCGGTCTGCCCTGATTGGTCAGCGCTTCTGGGTCTTCTGCATCTTTGCTCTTGGAGTCTTTCCACTGTCATTGCAGCCAAGGAATGACTGTAACGGCACTGTAGCAGCACTTTCTACCTATATATAGTAAAGGTGTGACATCACCACCGTACAGAATTCCTGATGGCGTTTAAAGGCACCATTTCTGAACACTGGACTGAGTGTTTTGATACTTTCACAGTATTTATATAGCAGTTAGACCTGCTTTATAATAAATAAGACATATATCACCATTTAATTTTTATTTTTTACAATATAAGTCCTCTACTATATCAATAAAACAGGATCAGTAAAGTCTTATATTATCAGAAAATGGAAAAACTTGTACAAGTACCACAAACACACCAGTAGAAAGGAAAAAAAATATCTGAACCAGGGTGGAAGTGTCCTGCACTCCTTCCCATGATGCCCTCATTCCTTTATATAATCATTAAATCACTGACGGATGTGAGAGGGGAGCAGCAGCAGGGGTCTGGGAAAGAGAAGAGAGGAAGATGAAGAAAGAAAAAGAAACAAACAGGAAAGTGCAAGGTGTTTTTCTAGCATTGCAGGCGTAGTGCGTCAGTAAGCACGAGACCGACCTGCACATAATGACGTGAGGTGTTGTAAAAGGCAGATGTTGCTTTAACATTGCAAATATGGTCTGGTATGACCATGTGTCTCTGTGTGTTTGTGCTTCATAATTAAAACATTTACAGACTGAGAGAGCCGTGCTTCAAATTCAGCGCCATCCCTTCCAAAAGTGACTCATCTAGCACTTGTTGAGTGCATGAGAGAAGCATTCTTGCACTCAAAGGTTTTGCGTATCTAAGTCTGTAAGTGATTGTTCTTACAAAGGCAAACATCAGTTACGTCATTGATTTGTTGAGGTGAGAAAACCATTTCTGATCACCACCAACACATCATTAAATCCCCTTACACCTGATAAAATACTGTTTCAGTTTGATGCTGGTTGAGAAATGACTCTTTGGAAGCATAAATAAAAAAGAATGAAATGAAAAAATGTCAGCTACTTAACAAAATTATATCATAATTCTTTTTCAAATGTTTGTTATTCAAGTTGTGTTGGTTAATAATGTTCCAGACTAGATTCTTTGTTTAATGTAGTGATAAATGAACTCTAAAAAGGAAAAGTCTGCTTTGACAAGAAAAACAATGCGCTTTTTATGAGACTAATGCTCAACTTCCTGTGTAGTCCCTGAACTCAGTCAATTGTCATGAGTCTAACTTGAGTTGTTGTGACATGGCTTCCTTTGCTGAGCCAATTCAGCCCATTTAAACTTGAACGAGTGGCGAGCTGCGTCCAGAGGCGTGCAGCCCGCCGCCAGAACCTGAAGTGCAGCACGTATGGAGGAAACCGCTCCAGTTGGAGAAATCGGATCCATCTATGGGGAATATCCCAAAATAAACCCCTCTGTTCTCCCATATCAGGCCTTGTATAAATAAGATAGCACTGCAGGCACACTGCACCATGGGAATTAGCCAATCCAGTCCTGTAAACATCAGCCAATGACTTCTGGCAGGCTGGCCAGCTCTCAGGAGGGGAGGTTCTGCACTGGAATTCATAAATAAATCACTTTTCTGGGAGGATTATGTGTCCACAGTCCCCATCCTCTCGGCCCCCACCCCTAAAAATAAACAGGGCCAGGCAGAAATAGCAGAGTTTAAGCACCACTACAGGAAATGATTTGGGCATGTTGTTATAATTTGGGGACATTATTTTCATAGCATTTGCATTTTAGTAGGACCCAAACCCTTTTTTCAGACCATCTTACACAATCTCCTGTGCGATGTATGACTGTACATTCCCAGTTACACTAAAAGAAATAAATAAGTCACCACATCAGAATAAAGGATCCTCTGTAACATTTAGACTTATGATTGATAAGAAGCCCACTTGCTTTATCCGAATCTTCAAATAGTTTCCAACCCAAAACTGAGTTAAAGAGAGCTTCAACTGCATTGCTTAATGTTGCTATCCAGCGGTTGTTTTTGAGGGACTGCTTATGCCATTAACAGGTTCCCAGAGGAAGTAATGCAGCACTATTTAAACCCACTTAGCCAGGCCCCTCCCAAGACAAACATGGGGGCTAAGTGACAGATGCTGAATGAAAGTTTGGTTTGGATTAGAAATGGTAAAATAGATGTAATCCAGCTATGTTTATGCCCTTTTTTTCTGGAAAAATGTCTGGATAAAGTACAAACTTGTTTTGGTGATTTTCAGGTCAAAGACATGTAGGCTTCTATGTTGAAACTGGGCTAAATTTCGTTGAGCCGATCAATTCCATGCAGGAAGAAGTGCTCTAAATGTTGCGAGGCAAAAAGTAGGGGTGTGGACATGAAGGTGGTGGATTGGCATGTAGCGTGTCCAACTTTCATGCAAGGATCTGTAGTTCACATCCCCTCACACACCAGTAATTAACGGTTACATTTCAATTAACCTTAACAGCTTCTGAAAGTGGTTGTTGCTGACCTCCAGGTGTTTATCCTCTGCACAGGTGGTTGTGTGTTGGGATCAGTTTAGGTTGGCCTGTCACATGTGCACACTTCAACAGCGTGACTGAAGAGGGAGATAGAGACAGTGAAAGAAGCGAAAAGCAAAAGGACAGAAAGAGACAGTGTGTAGAAGAGACAGAAAAGTAAGAATATGAGTGTGGCTCAGGGAAATGTCAAAATGATGGAGATTGAAGAGAAAAGGTTAGCAGCCAGCGTGGAAGTACTTTGGCTTTAAGCCAACAGATGTGTCTAAAGCTAATGCGCTATGCAAAACGTCCTCTATGGTGGTACAGCGCGTAAGAGACAATACAACCAACTTCTTTTCTCACCACCACAAGGCACTGTACGATAAGTGCACAGAAATATCCAACAAAAAGTTCTTTATTTGTTTATTTAGGTTGTACTGTCAGTTTAAATGAAGCCTTGTGTTGTATACAGACCTGTTGTTTTACAAGGACATGATATTCTGTTAATCTATTTTGATGTGTTTTCCCTTAACTTTTGTGTTATGTTTAAGATTATCGAAATGAATATTGATATTGCAACATTCATGCTCAATACTCCAACATAACATTTTGTGGAAGTGGAAAACTAAGTTTATAAAATTATTTTTAAAGCAAGTGTTTTAGTTGCCTAAGCCTAACCATACCTTAACTGTAGTTTACATATTTGCCATGACAACAATCTTTCCCCAACCTGAACCATACTGTGGTTGGCATGTACAGATTTTGTAGAAAGTGAGAATTTAAAACAAAAGATTGTCATCGAAAATAATCCACTATTATCGTCCAATAATGATTTTCTTATCTAGCTGTGATAAAGTCACTACAACATGTAGTTGAATGTAGTAACTTAAAATGCTCTTGAAACAACCAACTATACTCTTAGACATCTTAAAAAACTTTTCCACAACATTCTGCTCATTTTAACATCTTTTGATTTAAAGATCACCACCTCATGCTTTCTGGGTCAGTTAGCCAGGGAGCTATTTCTCTGTTCTTTATGGGTTAGGGCCTTGTCTTATGGGCCCTATATTTTTGGAAACACAAGCGCTGCCATTGCTATTTCATCTTGCACAACAACAGACTCACTGACCTAAATAAGAACTTTGGGCCGATTGATGATGCTTAGACATCATGGAAATGATAAGGAAGCATGTTTAAGTGTTAATGAAAGTAAATTAAAGTAAATGAAAGGCAGCAACACGGGGGGGGGGGGAGTTTCCCGGATGTCAGAGGCGGCTTGTTGTTGTTCTTGCTCTATAATGCTACTAACTTCTTCTTATGTGGGCATGAATGGGTTAAACGGCTAAGCGCTGAGATGCTTCATGCCTTCATATGTACACAGAGGCATCAAAGAGCGGAGCGCTCCTCGCCTCCTCTGCATGTTCCATACAGTCTGCTGTACAACTTGTACTCATACAGTACACGGCACAGAAAAAAGTCTGGTGGGTGGTAAGGATGGCTGCAAGAGGAGACACACAGAACAACCCCAACATCCTGTTCAATGTCTACATGCAAGTGTCCATTCTAACATTTGCTCAGTGGCTGCTAAGTGAAAGAATTCAGGTGATTTCACATCCCCACAGTTTTTTGTGGTGCTGTGATAAGTAGGTCTGGGGAAAGTAAAGGGGGCTTCCTCTTTCCACATCAATAAGATAAGAAAGGAAGTGACATAAGTTCCTGCAGCGAGCTGTGCGGCACTGGCACGAGGCAGATAGTCTCTGCTGCATGTGAGATGTTCACCGAAAAAACCAACACTTGCCTAACATGAATTGGTTCAAATCTGTAAATGATCTCAAATTCACATTTTTATCATCGTCAACCCCCGTTTGATGTTCTCTCAGGATTGGCTGAAGAGTTCTTGGTACTTAAACAAATGCCTTTAAATGTATGAAACTGTACCTGGTGAATACAGATAAGAAATATCCTGCAGTAACCTCGCTTAGGGATTTCTTTGCTACTTGAAGTTTATCAAATTAGTCAATTTTGACAAAACACTGATGAGATTATCAACAGAAACAGCACTCAAGGACTCATGACTTTAAGATTAACCTCATAATAAGCTTAATTATTATTCATTTAGACAGCACTGCTGTGATGTTATTATAACAATGGATCTCTAATCTTAGAATTAAAGTCAATTTCAATTTTCAATTCCGATCCTTTAATTATGTGACCATGCCAGGACACACGTTTGAATGAATAAATCCAGAGGAGATTTACTACAGTGATTCACAAACATAAAAACTTGATCTTTCGAGTCAGATCTCAAAAAGTGTGACCGCCGCCATAGAGGACTCATTGTGCAACATTGTTGGTAAACTGAACCCTGAACTAGCGACTGCAGGGTTCACAGTGTGAGTCACAGCCTGTGGCGTTGCCAAGGTTTTAGCAGCCCAGTAAACAAGTCAACAGATTGCCAAACAAGAGAAAGTGCCCTGGAAAGTACCCAAGAAGAAACTCCACTGTGCAGATGCGGGAGGAAATCATCTTCAGCCTCAATCTATCGATAAGGGGAAAAGCTCAGCCCGTATTTAATCTGTTGTCTGAGGAAGAAACTAAAGATCAAAAGCTAAGACAATTGTTTGCAGGCTCAGTGTGCTTGTGTCTTTGTGTCAAAACATAACAGCAAGACTGAAAAAGAAAGAAAGAGACAAAGTTAAAGGAAACACATGAGAGAGGCATATAAAGAGTTAATAACTACTGCTAAAAAGGTAATTGTCTGTTACATCACTAGTCAACATGACCCTTCACCATCTGAGAGGGTTTTTTAGAAACCATCTAACGCAGACATGGTCTCACCTTTTGTTCTGTGGGTGATGGACTAATGACTTATAGTAGACGCAGCACTTCCAAAATCAAGGTTTGCGAAGGTCAGCGTGCCCCTCTAGATAGGGGACCAGGCGGGCCACATGAGTTGACACACTGTAAGAGTCAAAAGTCTAGAGTTTAAACACGTTCCACTTTGGACTTGGCTGGAACTCAAGAGAGACTACAGGCCACTCACTCCCAGTCTGATAAACAACTCCCAGGCAGAGAAATAAGCCGGCTGAGAGGGAGCTGAGCTGCTCAGTGCACAGCTTGTACTGTGTTGTGCACAACGTGTGTATGATATTATGGATTACACAATATGTTATTTTAAAGTGCGTACTATTTTACATACTATACTATGGAAATGTTGCAGGCCTGATCAAGCTGCATAGCTGCCCATTCAATAAATCATTCATGTGGTGCATTTACATGATGGAAATAGGTTACTTAAAGATATCATGAGCTTAGCTTGATTTTGATTACACTGCTAATGTACTGTATAATAGCCTTTTTTCCAAAATGCTCCAAAAAGATCTCAGAAAACAATAAATAAAGTATTAACTCTGCAAAAAACTTTATATTTTGAGTTTAATTTTGCTGTGGCATTTCAAGATCAAAGTTTATGTCATGTGTGCTGCGACCAGTCATCTCCACCCAGGAAAACGGCTCTGTGAGGCCCCAGACCCCCATTAGCTCGCCGCTGAAAAGATTCACGTTCCGACTTAAAAATGCATGAAAGATGCAATCACAAATGTTAAACAGTGTAAAAGAGTGATGCTGCCGTTGGTAATCTAACGGTGATAGCACACCACAAATATGAGTGTTTCCATCGGCTAGCCATGCACATCCCCATGGTCAAAGTTGAACCAAGGTGAATCCCACCGGACAGGAAACAAACTCGTAAACGTATTCAGCTTTAAAAGTTAAAAGACAGGTTGACCCAAAAGACTGTATATGGAGAATGGGTGCAGCATCAGTGGTGGCACCCATTGGTTTGTGGACTGCAGTTTTCAAGCCAGGAGTTTGCATTTTGGCCGTTGCCATCTTGGTATTTTAGAGCCAGAATGACCATATTTGGAGGAAAGAGCAGAGCTAGAGAAAATGATGCCAGTGTTGTGTAAGTCACCAATTTTCCACCCATCTGACGCAAGTCATCCAGCAATGCTTTACTGGCGGGTAAACGCGGACCTTGGGGTACTGGTGCTGTTGGTCAGCACGTACGGCAGTACGCAAAGCTGGTTGAAAAATTGCAGACTTTCTCTTAAACTACCAGCCAACGCTAGTGCTAGCTTGGTTGGCAGAACGGAACATGGAAATTAGATAGAATTGAAGTTCAAGGCACTTCTGCATTCGCTCCTGTTTTCAGGCATGGAAGTTGCCGCTTGGTTGACAGAGGCATGTCTTGTGTCATTTCCTGTTTTTTTAAACGGAAAAGCAGTTTGCATTGATTTGTTGTAACTGCAAAACTGTATACTGCTCAAATAGATACTGAGCTACTACTAACTACCATTAGTAATGTAATTGGGCTACAGCTTGTCTTTTCGTATATGTGGTTAGACTAATTAAAAGAAAAAAAAAACCTGTCATGGGTTAGCCCTAACCCTAACCCTGACCCTGTTCTTTTCTAAGCCTGTTGTGTTGCATTACATCAAGACTTGAGCACAGAAGGTTGGCAGAAAGGGGAGTTCTGTTAGAGGCCTAAAATAGCTTGTCAAACACCAAGATGTATGTTTCTGAAGTTTTTGCTTGGGTGCGTCCTCTGTTGTGTCTCAGTAACAGCTCATTGTAATAATATAAAAGGGAGTTCTTTTCAAAAAAAGATTGAAGAGAATCAGTTCTCCAAGACAGACTGTAGCTGTACAGTTCAAGCAGAGCTTTAAGCAACCGACAAGGTCTTTATTTAACCAACTCAGGAAAGAAAGACATAAATGTAGTGACCGCAAAGTTCATTAGCCAGTGACACTATTTCTTGTAAGTCTCTAGGGCACTGTCTGTGTCGAAGGCATGTGGGGTTGACGTGAAAAGTCGGTACTCCAACTTCGAGGTCACCTCTTAAACAGCCATGAATCACCAAGAAATCAACAAGCCAATTCAATCCCAGGCTTTTCCATCAAACTACAGGAGGTCATATAAAGTATGTGTCATAGTACACAGTGTAAGGGAGATAAATATAAAAAAAAGAAAAAGAAAAAAGTCATAAATATATTTCACCACAGAATCTTAATACCTTAACCTACGTCAGGAAACGGCTGTGCAATAATTCACATCTCAGTTCTTTATTTTCCTGCTGGGTGTGTTTTACCAGTGAAACTATTATCCATGTTGTCATCAAGGATTCTCATTTTTATCATCTGTTTCCAAGATTCATCTAATTAGGGTGCCACAAGTTCATGAATTTGACCTACAATGGGGAAAATGAACGCAGTTGTCAGAACAGAACTTCCCACATGGTGGAAGGAAGATGTACCGTACGACTTTAGACTAAACATAAACACAGCGGGGGTTTACATTCACAGCTCTGGGACTGTAAAAGCTCTAGCATGGCTGGTAGTAGCAGCAGCGTTGCCACAGCCACAGATGTGCCGATGTGCTCGACCGATAAAGGATTTTTAAGGCTGATACCAATACGAATATTTGGTCATTTAAAAATCTAATATGCCAATATATCAGCCGATTTACTGTGTGTGTTTTTTTTTGGGATTACGGCAAAATACAGATCTGTGTCTTAACGTTTTATGGTGTGATTGTGCTTCGTTTCTGCGTTTAAAGAGGGATCTCAACAGACTGTAGGTCGAACACTGATTGGTCACTGTTAGGCTATATTTTAGAGGATTTAATTTAAGAGTTAGGGCATTCCGCCACTGTTGGTCTATTGCGTTCCAAGACAGCCGTGCCGCGATTTGATTTTATAAGGGCAAATTGTTACATAAACTGTTAAAGTGTGATTTAAAATATGCTTCAAAATATGCTTTAAACATAAACATATATGTTTAATTAGCATTTTTGTTTTGTCCATATGTGCTCGTGCTGTGTTCCTCAAGTGGTAGGACAGGTCTTTTTTTTTGCAGCCCCCGGCTTGAATGTCCAACTCCGCTTATGAAAGTACAACTACTGCACTACTAGCTGATTCCTAGTCAAAGATGCATCTGTTCTTGATCCGTGATAATGCTTTGAAAATCTGAAAATTGCAAGTCATAATATTTTCATTACTTTTTATGTTGGTTTTAGTCCTTGTTCTTTATATCCCTGCTCTATATACGCACACAAGGGACAAGGGACTGCCGACGAGCTTCTGCCTTGTCATTTTTTTTTTAATGCAGACATC
>NC_048426.1:7341376-7373468 GCF_013103735.1 Etheostoma cragini
CCCCTCCCCCCTTCATCTTATGGGCCCTCTCACTGACAGCTGGCTCTGATTATGGCTGTGAAAAATGGGGCAGTCACGCCAGCAATCCCCCCCACAACATTCCTACAGCATGACTCCGCACTTTCTTCCTATACTGGTGCTAGGCCTGTCTATGCTTCCCTCCCTCCCTCTTCCCCTCTGTCTTTCTTCAGCTGTCTTTATTTCTTTCTCTCTAGTTGTTTTCCCATCTAAACACCGTATACTAGCAAAGAAAGGGGTAAAGTTTATGCAAGCAGCTGTTTGTCTGATGGGATTTGTGTCCTGCAGAAATGGATGTTTTAATGAGCTGGACTGAGGGTACTGAGGTTGTAAGAGAAGACAAATTTGAATGGGAGATTATGTTTGAGTTAGTCATACGACCAAGACAGATGGGAGAGGTATTGAAGCAGCAGTGGACAGCTTCTTCACATATGGAGCACAATTCACAAACACAGCGAGCCCGCACAAGAGCCAACACACTCCATCACTGCCTCGTGCTATGACGTTTATGGTGCATTACATGACTGTATAATGATTACAGCATGTCCGAGAGCACATTGTTTTGGCAGATTTTCCCATACATACTTATTTATTTGTCTAATCAAAAAAAGGGAGAAACCACATAAACCTAAACAGTGAATGCTGGTTGGGTTTTGTTACATGATCTGGCTCAGTCGAAGCAGCTCAGACCATAAAAAGCTGCACCTTTAGCACGTCTATCCACACCTGTGCTAGTTTGCCAAACTTTCCACCTTGGTTGGTCAACTCTCTTTTGTTTGATATACTGGAAAATAGGAAACTTGACAAGAACTCATAACAGAATCTTGACACCATAAAACCTAAAATAGTTGGCTGGGAATGTATCTTCTTTAACAAGAAAAATGATCAGGGGATTAATAGATAGCGTTACATAATCTGAGCAATAATGATGGTACAGCTACATAACAGAGTATACTAAAATCATCTAATGAAACAATTTACTATATCGGCACACAGTCCTGGATTTACTGTGAAGATCCACAATAGCTTTGCAAGCAGGATATGGTGATGCAGCTCCATTGCTCTTTCTGCAGTTGTCTTTCAGCGAGGCCATTTGTTTGCTGAAACATGTGGCACAAAGACATAAATTCAGGTCAGTACTTTATTGAAAGGTTTATTTTACTGTAGAAGATCAGACGTGAGCTTAAACTCTGCCTTTCTCTTATTTTAGCCACATGTTAGACATGTTAAGCTAGATGTTGCTTCAAGCTTATAGTCAAAAGCCCATGATGGTGAAATGAATGTCTTTGAGCTGTTTTACTTTCTTTAAAAGGAGACTACAGCCATGCAAAATGTTAATGTTGGAATGCAAACATGCTCACATTGGGTGTAATGATCACCATCTTAGTTTAGCATATTAGCATGCTATCCCTTGCAAAATGGCACTAAAGACAGAGGAGCTGAGGCTGATTAATCATAAACCAAAGTCTTGGACAAATGAAAATTCTGACCTGATCATGGTGCTACTGTAGACTCAAAATCACAAATGTCAGGTCTGAAGGTTTTCATATGCTGTTAGAAGATCAGATATGTAAATATAACATTTTAAGATAAAGATTTATTTTAGATTCAAGCCTGTTACGTCAGCTAAGTAAAATAAATCCACTAAGCGCAGTTAGTGCCTCCAAATAGACCAAATTAATTTACAACCTTGAGCTAGCAGTATCTTTCCAACACCCTCCACTGTATCTCCTACATCTGAAATACCTTGATAATCTCTGTTTCACTGTCTAATGGGCAGCGTTCGAGCATGAAGTGAGCGCTCCGGAGGCCAGCAGATGCTTTATGTCAGGTTGCATAAACAAGATAGAACACTTTCATCCATCATGCCGTTGAACTGGGAGCTTTAGGCCATCTTATCCGGCTCAAGGCACCTTGTTCAAGCAAAGACATTTTTAGGGCACCAACCTCGATATTACCTCAGCGGAGATAAATCCGGACCTAATACTGAGCTTTACAAATGCCCTCTGTATGACTCTCTTTCACTCTTTTTAAACCTCAGAAAAAAAAGTTTCAACATTAAATATTTCACAACTCTTCTAAACAGAAGACTCAACAAAGCAGGAGGCAGATGTTAATCTCACATGACAGCAATGTGATGGAAGCTGTTGATTCAGAAAAATGTCAGCAGGACAGACTCATATCCTGTGTGCAACTGTAAAACAAAAACACAACAGCCTCTGGCTCGGGCCGATTTGAGGCGCTGACTCAAAATCCGACACAAGATGCAATCATTAATAGTGTGATATTTGTCTAATGTCACATTTTCATCGTAAATAAATAAGACGCACATAGTACGTCAATATTGATGTCACTGTTTATTACAAGAGTGTGTTTAAGGTGGGATCCTGACAGTTTTTTGTGGTATTTAAATTGTGCACACATCTCATGTGGTAAGTCATGCAGCGAGTTGCCCACAGTGGAAGCTCCAGTACTGTACTGGTCCCACCTACACGTCAGCCCATAGTCTCCACAGCTTAACATTTATCTTTGGCTTCTCACATGCTAACTGTGTTCCATTCTGTCTCACCATTTACAAAGTAGACTCAGTGAACAACATTAAAGCGGGATTGTTTGGACTTTTAGCCAATGGGTATGATGATTAAAGCAGGTCAAGATGAACTCCCTTGGTGCCTGGAAACAGCTGTGGAGAAAATAAGGTGTATGATTGAGGTCACCATATGAAACGTAATAATAGCTACCCTGTAGGGATGGTGCTTGTGTGTTGGGGTTGTCACAGCAATCTGAATGAGTGCCTCACATAGAAATCTGACCGCATCCTTCTCGTAAGTGTACGGGTGGACATAAGCTAGCACCAAAGCAGAGTGAAATGATTTTTGAAAAACTTGTTCTTAGCACCTAAACGCTCATTTTGTGACTCACTCATTACAAATCAATTTCTAGCTGCAAAGACAGAAGTGACTGTTATTAACCTTGGATCAAACTTGCACATACTGTAGCTGGTGCAACAGAATAAAGGCAGCCCCTTGATGCATGTGCACGCCTGGTAAAGCACTTAAAACTCTTTACTATGATAACAAAAGTTGAAAATGAAGATTGGAGTTTAATGGTGTACATGCCGTTCCCACCGGCAGCATTTGGACTGTTCTTGCCTCTGAGTGTGGAGTTGGAGGGCTTTAACCGAGTTAACACTGTTAACAGACAGTTGGAAGGTTTCAATGAGGAGAAAGAGGGATTGTTTAGGTGTATTTTGGCAGCGGTGTTGGCGTACAGTGGTACTGGTAATGGTATGAAGGTGGGGGCTGCCGGCTTGGGATTTTTGGTAAACGCTTTTTTGGTATTATTTACGAGTCGGGTGGGCTGAGGGGGACAATAAACCTTCATTTCTGGGAAAGCCATTGGGTTTTACTAGACTTTGTAGAACCTATAAGAGGGCAAGGCAACAAAAAAAAGGCAAACCCGAAAGTATTTAACAAGCGCAAAAAAGTGTTTCCATATTCAGCTGTTACACAACAGAGCAATAATGTGAGTACTCCCCTGGGTTGACAGAGTCACATGGGCCTGATGTGACACTAATAGTGCTTACTGGAAACACAGACAAGCAGTGCTGTGTGTTTTTCCATGCTAATGACATTAAACCACTTACAAAATCTACAACCAAAGTCAATGCATAATCCACACCACTTTTTGCCCGTTAAAGCTCTGGGAATCGCAAACAGTCAAACATACTAACACACATGTTGCTGGTCAAATTACAATAAACATCTGCTTTAACAAGTCATTTGCTCTCATTTTCAGCCTTGAGAACAACGTAAATCAAGAGAAAAACAATGGCAATGATACATAATCCTTCATCGGCATAAAAAATTACATTTGGTTCTCATTACTCTTGAATCAAGCAGCTTAGTGTCAGACACAAGAAGACCAAGCAACTTTAAAGGCTCCAAACATGGAACAATTGACTTGTTGAGAAGGTAGATGCTTCCACATTTGGGCAGACTGGCGATAGGACCCCTGTGTGGTACATGGCTGTAGGAAAATCCCCATTGTCCTGTTGGATACAAGCGGCTGGAGCCCAGGAACTGCTCTGGACTGGATGTGAAACCCTGGCAGCAGAAAATTATAGCTTTGGCCAGGAAAGTCAACCAAATGGGCTGATTCTTCTCATTCAACCCAAAGGACTCCACACAGCTGCACCTTCTTTCACTGCCAGGGGAGAAGACAGTCTGAAAGAGGGAGAGAAGAAAGAGAGGCGGAGTGGGGAACAGTTGGGGGCATTGGGACTGGACCAGCCTCAAAGACCCAGAGGGTTTCTTTTCTATACAAAAAAACTGAAGAAAAAGAAGCAGCTTAGACTCATCTTGGACATCAAAATCTATTTTGGGGCTGTGCCGTGTCCGTGTTTGGACTGTGGGCAATCACACCAAATCCCTTAGAGTTATTTTCTTTGAGTGATTGGAAGCGCTTTTGTAAAATCACAATCAAAGCGTTAAGATGGTGATGTATTCTGGCCCCTGGGGGAACATAAAATGCTGTTTGAGTTTTTGCCTATGTTCCTCTGAGGTAATCTCCCTCCCATAGGCTCCTTGATCTTTATCCACATAGCTTGAGTTTTGCTCATTTTCTCTTCTTTTTCTATAAAAGTGAAGACGGATACACTACACGAGCTCATTTGAGTTGTGGCAGGTCACAGAGAAGAAAAGAGCATACGTTACAAGGATTTTTCATTTCAGGAGGACAGGCAGAGGTGCAGTTTAACAGATGAATAATCTGCTGCTGAAGCTGAAACACCTGTAGCTCACAGAGCTCACATGCAGAAAGACAAATCACAAGTTAACCCAGAAAACATCTTCGTCAATTGGACTACACATTGATTTGAATAACAGGGATTGGTTTGCAATGTGGGCACAAAATTGAACTTACACAATAAAAAACACAAAGTCAAAAACAGACACAGTTTTTCACACATAGGCCACACATGGCAGACACCCAATACCACTGGCAACATACATGGTGTCATACCACACAGGCAGAAGGGAAAACAAAAATTACAAAGCATGAGAAAACACACTGCAACAATAGCCAACACAACCAAATACAGAAACGTTCTGACGATACTGAAAATATAACTAAATACAAAAACAGGCAGCAAATTTAAGCAACACAACCAAATACAGAAAACAGAACCAGTGCCTTTCTGTATTTGTGTTTTGTTTTGTGTAATTGCAACACATTTTATTGGGCTGCATTTGATTGTTGAATGTGCTTCTCAACTTGTGTTAGCTGTTTTTCTAAATGCTGAGCACGTGTTGTTTGTGTTTTTTGTACTTGTGTTTTTTCCTGACGTTGCGGTGCAATGAGCTGTCAGGGCCCTCAAAACTGACACTAACCAGAAGTTCAATACCTACATGAAGAGCAATGGAAAACCAAAGACATCATGTAGCAGATAATTTGTAGCATTGTACTGGCAATAAAGACAAACACCAGAAAAGGTTTTAATTAGAGCAGCAGAAACTATAAAAGCATGTTTTTTTCCACAATAAATCATCAGACGCTTATAAAAAGGAGGAATTTGACATCACCATATGTCTGGGTCGACTGAGGACGGCTCACACACAACTGCTCCTAACCCTACAGCTCAACATCAATATAAGCAAAACCACGCTCCAAATAATTCACACACCATCAAAAGCTAATTTCCAATAGCCTCATTTACGATAAGCGACCTGGTATCAAACACAAAAATGCAACCATGTCAGAAGTGTGTCCTCGTCAGCGGCATCTGGAGGAATATCAATAACCGGAGAGAAGACACGTCCAGTTCAATAAATGGGCGAGGGGTAAAGTGTGAGAAAAGTGGGCAGGGTCACACGGACGCTTGGCTTTGTGTATTGTCCAGAGCTGGACACATGGACTGTGTAATTCTAGTCCAGGAGTGACCACACAGGACCGGTTGTGAGGTCTGAGAGTGCTGGAGAATGGAGACAGATGGGACAGGGGCAGGATTTTTTTTGGTTAGAGAATGCTTTCCACTGTTCCTTTGCTATACAAAGCCCATTGATTTTTTTCCCCCTGCGTTGAGTGAGGAGCTGAGGAATATCTCGTTTCAGCGTCCGTCGCATGGTCATGACACCTGGACCAGGGTCAGGTCCGTCCACTCCCCAGCGGAGGCACGCTGAGCCCAAGGGGCGGGGGGGACTGGACACAACAAGCACTGGAGTCCTCTCTACGTGCCCTAAACCCGTTCTTCCCTAAGTGTGTCTGCACATGCGTATCATGTGCTATCTCTGAGTGTGCTGCATTGTGTGTCATATAGCTGTAGTCATCGTGTCATTTCTATAGCTTGATGACTTTGACCTATGCTGCAACCCTCTAATGTGCCAGTGGAAAACCAAACTCTCCCTTCCCATGAGCCCTCTGGACAGACAGAAAGATTGTTCCTCAGGAAACACGGGTCAGGAAGTCAGAGAAGGAAGCTGGCCTTTCGTTATAAATACAACCCTCCTCTGGAGACATGAGTGTCAGGAGAGAATTGGACAGTAAATCTCCTTTAATCGCTGACCCCTCACTCTCTGTTTTGCTGCTATTTTTGCGACCACGCATTTAATCAAAATACTGTTATTATCATTGTATTTCTTTGCAAATTGGCACTGACAGGGCTAAAGACTTTCATTTCCAAAAGGGTGTTTGTTTTGAACTCTGGTCGTGATAGTAATGCCGTGACGTGTCGAAACCACACGAATGAGCCGAGCCGAGCGTTGATGCTGCATCCCACCCACTGGGAGATGAAGGGCAGTGGAAGTGGAGTGGATGGGCACGCTGGAGCCGTTCATGGGAACAACATCAGCAAGAGCAGCTGGCGGTTCACCACTAACATTGCTGTGGCTACTCTCATGGACAATTAATTGCTGCTAGGTCTTATTTTCCTCCCTCCCTCCATTTTTTGCTCTCCCTCACCCTCTTTCTCTGAGGCTAGTTTCACCCAGCTAGATGACCATAGTCATCCCATATGAATTTGGTAAACCATACCATGAGACATGAAAGGAAGCAATCATGGATGTGCTGGCTGTCAAAGCTTATACAGACAGGATCACACAAATTGGGATGTGGGAAGGAGAATGTTTACAGAAATCTAAACCCCACACAATGTCACGGCAAACATGGGCCGAACCATGACAACATGTTCAAGAAATCAAAGTCTGCATAGGTCCAACTTGGCTATCCTTCGCCGTTGATTGCTCAACAATCTGTCCTGTCAGTGTAACGAAAGATGAGCTCACATGCTAGGGGGAAATGGGAAGCTAGAGGAGTGTTAAGTCATCTATGGCTTCTAAGACCATACTTAATATATCCATTTTATACACCTTTATACTTATTTTTTATTTTTTATTCCACTACTTTGTTTTATTTCACAACTTGAGTTACTTTGGTGGTCATGATTTCGCACAAAAATATCATATACAAGTACATGAAGTAGTTGAAATCAACTACAACAGCAAAATACTTAAAAGTGTCCATAATAATTGAGTTCTTTTGTTTTATAAAGTACATCATAATTACATTTTGCTAATAAAACTCTGTTCTTACTTATTCAGAATTTAACTAGTGACAAAGTATTTTCACATTATGGTGATACTACTTGTTTGCCTGATATCAGACAGAATTGTCAACAAATTTCTGGACCAGGCAAACTACTTGTTGAGGGAGATATCATCTTGAAGGGAAATTATTATGCAACAGTTGCAGAACAAAATAGGAAAGAGTGCAAATAAAATAAAATTATAAACAGTAAAGTCGATTAATAAGGTATACAGTAAACGGTCTGATCTTCCTTTACTGCATTCTTGCCTGTGATTGACATAAATACGTATGTAACATTTTCACTGCAATGTGCAAAACGCTAAATACATTTCTAGTGAAGAGATGATGTTCCACTTACAGTGCTCATAAAAACCTTCAGTTTTATGGAATTGAAAAGACAAATGTGTGGGGGGAAGACAAGATCCTTCAGCTTGAAAATTAACTTCATAAGAAATCATGAATGCCAGTATGTGGCAAACAGCTAAGTCACTGGTAGTAACCGACAACCCTATCAATCCCAAGAATATACATGATGTACCATGAGGCGGTAAAACAATACTACTTCATTCTCCTTTATGTTGTCTAATGAGCCTTGTGGTCGCCCTAAGTTGCTGTGCAGTGCACTTTGAGATTACCACAAAACTAGTCTAAGACTTTGTGTTTTGTGTAGCTGATAAGACTCTTTGCTTCATATAACGCCACTAAGTTAGTGTGTCAGTGGAAAGGCTGATTCGACAATACAGTGCTGAGTCCTAATTCACCAAAGCCACACAAGGAAGGAGCTGTTTGACTGTGCTGACCTAAGTGTCTAATCTTAGAAATTCTCACTCACGTTGTAACTATTCTGATAGGCTACAAGTATGCTTTAGGCAAACATGGAGACACTTTGAATACGGTTCAAAGAGCTGGGAGTAAATAGGAAATGCTGCAACAAGAGGAAAGAGAAAAGGAAGAACTCTGCCCTCTGTTGGCTCTAAGAAGGAACTACAGTAAACTGTTGCTTTAAGAGACTGTCACCACAGACAAGTTCCAATTTGTTGAGTTTCCCCATGAGTTCTTTCTTCTCCTGTTCAGTTAGATAAAAGATGTTACAGCCAGGCACCCCACTTAAATGTTATCAGTGACCTCAAGTCTCATCCTCCCTTCTGAGGAGGGAGTCATCAGCGCAGGAGGCAGAAATCAAACCGTTGAGCAGAGGCTGAGGAGTGACTGACTGCAGCTCCAACAGAGACTGATAACAACTACAAACTAAAGGAGGACAGCGCTGACCTCGAGGAGCACAAATCCTCAGAAAGCAAGTCCCCCGAGAGAGAACTCGACTCTCTCAACAGCCAGAGGAAACTCCTGCCTGAAGAGAGCTGAGATGTAGTTTATTCCTTTTGTGTTTTCTACCAGGAAAGTCAGTGAAATGATTGGACAGGAAAACCTCATAAATATTCCACCCGTCACTTTAACAAGCTGTGATGGAAAATATATATATAGTTAGAGTTAAAACAATCAGTCCATCTATTGATCAACAGAGAAATCATGTGCAACTACTTTGATAATTAGTAAATTGTTTCAATCCTTTTCCAAGGAATACATGCCAAAATATCCTCTACTTCTGGTTTTACATATGTGATAGTACATTGAATATATTTGAACTTTTTAACTGTTGGTTGACACAATTGTGATTTATGAAAATACAATCATCAGTTGCAGCCTTAATTTTCTTTCAGCAACTTTCAGTGTAGCTGTAAAATGTCACCTTAAACTTGAATACTGCATATCCTGATTTGTAGGCTACAC
This sequence comes from Etheostoma cragini, assembly GCF_013103735.1. Taxonomy (NCBI): domain Eukaryota; kingdom Metazoa; phylum Chordata; class Actinopteri; order Perciformes; family Percidae; genus Etheostoma; species Etheostoma cragini. Next base: position 7,350,764 of record NC_048426.1, read on the forward strand.
CTTAATTCCACCAGATCCCATTTAGGGACTTGATCTTAATTTTTCTTGAGCAATAAAAACAAGGTTTATTTTTTATTTATTTTTTTTTTTATTTTTTTTATTTTTTTTATTTTTTTTTTACATGTTTTAAAGGAACTAAATGGAAGGTTAAATATAATTTAAATATGATAAGTATGTTTTTTTTGCCTTTGAGTGAAATAAATACACAGAAAACCTACTCAAACGTTTTATACTGTTACACAAATTCATTTGGAAAGAGGATTTGCATTGAAGTCAGTAAAACTTCTTAGCGAGCACATCAGCGTGTGCCGACGTCTACAAGGCCCTGTGTCAAAATGATGTTGTTTACCGTCTGCAGGTCTAAAACACGAACATATCTGACACTATCCCCTTGGGAATTGTTTCATGTTGGCAGGAAACAGGTGCCTCCTCGTAAACCTGGAAGGACAACTGCACCACACAATATCAAGTGGATACATTTGAGAGTATTAAAGTAAACAAGTGCAGTGTTTGAGGCTTCTTGGGCCTTGGCTCCAATGAAGAAAACATTTCACATCAGAGTCCGTGGCTTGTAGCCTGCTGGCCTTAAGGACTTTAAATCTGCATGAGAATCTATTTGCTCCAACATTACAGCCCTCTGTGCGTTGTCCTTAAGTAAACTCTGGCTCTGAGTATGTGTAATGTGTGACATACTGTATTGTCACTCCTTTAGATAATTTCACACCAGCTAGGGGTATTTTTGTATTTGCTGAAAAAGAAAATGCTGAGTCCCCTCCTACAACCCTGCTGTAGTTACTCCTCAGAGGAGATACTATCAATCTGATCTACTTAATCAATCAGTGACAGGGCCTTTGAACTGCAGACGTGATTTGCAAGTCTGTCACCCCACCCTGTCGTCTGTGAAAACACTCCAGGGAGATTACACCAAACAGCCCCGGATCGTAAAACTCTTTTTATGTTAAAAACACACACCCTCGCTCTTCACTGACAGGGTCCAGAATATCTCAGAAAGTTATAAATCTGGTTTCTTCTGGGGGGGGGGGGGGGGGGGGGGGGGGGGGGGGGGAGATAACTTTGTAGTTCCTAAAGGTCAGACATAGATCAGAACTTTGTTTGAAACAAATATGCTGTATTCAAGATCTGAAGCTGGCCTTTTTTATCTCAACTAAATTCAACATTTCAGTACAAAAACAACTTCCTCTGCCTCCTCCACGGCTGCTAGCAGTGAGACAAAGCTCTCCACCCCCTGTAAGGCTTCTGTATGGGCGAAGAAGAGGAAGGGAAAAGGGAATGTTTTGCCTCTCTCTCTCTCTCTCTCCCAACCCCTCTTCCCGCACCTCCCTGGGGCAGTGCTGTGTAGTAATAAACGTCCCCCATAAATCTTCCCTCACGCCATCATCCCCTCCTCCAACTCTTTTTTTTTTTGCTTAACAGCTTCTTTTCTTCTCCCCCAACCCTGCCTTTCTTTCCCCTCTTCTCTTTTCTATTGCAACCCAACCCTGACATTGACTCTGCACATGGCCGGTGGCTGCTCTGTCATGGATTTAGAGGGAGGGAGGGAGAGAGAGAGAGGAAGACGATGGGCCACAATAGATTTGTATAGATCTCACTCGCTGCAGCTCAGCTCTTTCACATGTGGCTGCGAGCGTCATTGTCACAGGCTGTGGTTGAATCTGGTGAGATCACTCATGTATCAGGTTATCACCAAGCCTACTTGATGGAATGACACATACAGTACATCCATGCACATATTCAGGAGCATTATACCTGCTGGTAAGGAAGAGGAGATGTAATCGAAACAGTGAGTGAAAGAGGGGTTTAATGGGCAAAATGACTGTGGTCGGTAAAGAGTTAAAAGCTGTAGCTGACTGAATTCACCGGAAAGTCCCACAAGTGACGTTACAGTCCAGCAATTAAGAGTAAATTAATTACAGAGTAGTGAATGGTAGCTGAAACCCTGGGGATAGTGCAACGCCTCCCAGTAAACAACTCCAGACTGTTTAAGTAGACTACCAGACTTCCATAAGAAAAAGAAGGAAATAAAGTTGTAGCTTACTTTGCAACTTTAAAAATATACTGATAGTAACTTGGTTTTTATTAATATATTAACTTTTAAATTAAAGTTAAGACACTATTCTTCTAACAAAGTTAATAAACAGAAAAAGTGCAGTATAATGATTGTAAGAAGTCACTTTGTATGTACATTCCAATGTGTATACTCTCCCAATAAACTAATAAGCAGGCTTACAATAGAGATAAAAAAAGAGTTATCTTTACTGCAAGATGCTCAAAACTTAAAGTCAACAACTGTTTATTATTCCTTCTGCGTGCAACAGCGTAGTAATCTCACACAAACGGCAATCCACTGAAAGTTTTCTTCTTCAGAAGAGGAAAAGAAAAAAAAAGTTAACAGAAAGTTAACGCCCAGCGCTCGAGGCTCCTCCTGCAAAGGATTATAAAGCAAATGCCGGGGCTAGTGCAGGGCAGAGGGGGAGTTCTGCAGGGTCAAAAATACACAGGAGCTGCGAATCAGAAACTCAGCAGCAGACCGGCGCAACTTTTCTATCAAGCACATTTTGTTTTTGTTTTTTTATTTAATTTGTTTAACTACTTTCCATTGAACCCTGGTCGCCGCAAAGATGACCACAGCCGTGGTGTCGCCTTTCTTCGACTTCGAAGTAATGAACAAGGTAGCTTCAAAAGTTTTCTCTCTCTGGTCTTTTACAGAAGTATGTTAGCCTGTTAGCAGCAGTGAGTTAGCCGCTGTGGAGGAATGATGTGCCCCATGCCCGCGGCCCTCCGCCGTGACGCGCCTGTGTGGGGAGGCTTGTTTTGTTTTGCTGTTTTTCGCTTCACTTTGGCTTCAACTTGTTGCTTATTTTTATCCACATGTTTCGTGTCCAAACATCGTCGTATGCGTTAAACGAGTCTCTCAAAAGTGTGTCGAAGGCTGCCGATAACTAAACATTAACTTAACTATTGTTGAAACGTTCAACTTACATATGCAACGTGTGTCACATTAGTTAACCTAAAATGTCTTGTTTTGCTTTCGAGTTACAGTTACGCGGCAGTTTCGACGTTCCGCTTCAGTTAATTCATGCCATGTTTCTGTTAATGACGGCAGTTTTGCGCCACTTTTAATACTGCTCACAAAGCAGCCACATGCTCGCTAATCATTGACCAGGCTTTTGACTAACTTGCAATTGCTCACATCAAACTGTTTCAACGCTTAACCGTGTTAATGTGTTGGGGAAATAACAAAATCGTAACTGCTCGCTGGTTAGTTAACGTCACTGTACTGTTTTCGTTTGCATACATTTTCATTTTTTCAGTGTCCGATTTATTTTTAAAACGGCGCCTTTTTTGCTTAGCGATTGTCAGTGTGTTCTCTGGTAGCTTTAATACCCCAATGTAAACCAGTGACTAAACCAACCATCTCCCTTAGTTCGGACGTGTATTGAAAAGCATCAGCTTTCTCTTGTAATGCAGCAGGCAGGATGCGTTACCACTGTCATTATCTTTCAAATGATGCAGCCTCTTTGTAGCCACTAGCAGCCCTGTGGCCTCTCATGTGCTGCTGCTCCATTTACTAAACGGGCACACATTCCTCACCAGGGCAACTTGCCAAACCAGCTGCTGTTCTATAGGCCTGTATCCACTTGTGTTGTCGGAGCCAAAAACGAACACAGTCATGCAAAAGGAGGCTGTGGGGTTTTCCTCCCTAGCCCACCAGCTCTCTTTAAAATCAGGACCACATTGACTGTCTGCCTTAATGTATATGTAACAACTTTTTTTCTAATGACGCGTTTTCTTTATGTTTTTGCAGAACAAACTGCTCAGCTACAACAACAACAACAACCTGGGTGCCCCCCATCCCATGTCTGTCCCTTGCACTGGCACTAATGTGCCCATCTCCAGCCCTGCTGGAGCCCTGCTGGACAGGAAGGCCGTGGGTTCTCCCTCGGTGGGAGGTGTGTACCAGCGGCGACACTCTGTCAGCAGCACAAAGTTCAGCCAGAACCAGTTTCTGAACAGCCTGAAGGCAGCGGACCACTCCTCACTCATCTCAGGGGTTGGCAATGCCATCAACAACAAGGAGACCCGCATACGAGACCGCTCCTTCTCTGAGACAGGTGAGAGGCTCCTCAACAAGTGCCTGGGCCCTGTCAGCCCCACCGGCAGCAGCCAAGTGAACTCCAGCCGCTACAAAACAGAGCTTTGCAGGCCCTTTGAGGAGAATGGTTCCTGCAAGTACGGCGACAAATGCCAGTTTGCTCACGGAATTCATGAACTGCGCAGCCTGAGCCGCCACCCCAAATACAAAACTGAGCTGTGTCGCACCTTCCACACAATCGGTTTCTGTCCATACGGGCCTCGCTGCCATTTCATCCACAATGCTGAGGAGCGCCGTGGACCTCCCCAGCAGTGCTCCCCTCTTAACTCCAACAAGATGGAGAGGCCTCGACTGCAGCACAGCTACAGCTTTGCAGGCTTCTCCAGCTCAGCTGGGCTGAGAGACAGCCCCACCTCGGTCACCCCTCCACCGATGTTCTTCCCTGATGAGGTCTCCGACTGGCCCAGCAGTAACCCCTTCACCTACTCCAGCCAGGAGCTGGCCAACCTGTTTGGACCTAGCCTCAGTGTTGGTCCTGTAGGCACAGAGCCCAACACCCCTGCACCCCCCTCTCCAACAAGCACACCTTACTATTTCAGACCCATGTTGGAGTCCCCTCACATGTTTGATTCTCCATCCAGCCCTCCCGACTCTCTGTCAGACCAAGAGGGCTACCAGAGCAGCTCTGGAGGCAGCCTGAGTGGCTCAGAGTCCCCAACGCTGGATACCACCCGCCGCCTTCCCATCTTCAGCCGCCTCTCCATCTCTGATGACTAGACTGCACGTATCCACCAGTGACTTTAAGTTCGATGACACAAAGAACATGGCACTCCCCTCTACCTCTGCCCTTTTCCTAAGCTTCCCCTCACACAACAGCATGTTAGTTCATTATTAAGGATGTAGTCCATTAAGGGAACTCTCTTTCAACTCAAATTATCAAATCACCCCTGTAAATCTGCACAGAAAGTAAAAAAGAAAAAAGAACCCTGTCATGTGTCATAGTGCCAAAAAGGGAGAGGAAATTGAACAATGAAAATCATGACAGCAAGTAATGACTGTTTCACCAGGTGCCACTTGTTTTTTGTTTTTGTTTTCTTCTTCTTCTTTCTTCATTTGTTCTTGAATGTGTAGCAGCAAAAGTGGCCTTGGAAAGGGGAGTGCATTGCACTAGCCCCCAACCCCTCCCTCCTTCTCCCCTGACGATACCACTTCCCCCGAGCTAGCTAGAGGGTGCTCACTAATGTAACTGTAGATCTACCGCAGCTGTTTTTACAGACTGAGTTAAGACAAAAAGGAAAAAAAATAAAGACCCTGAAAAGATATGAATAGTTTTAAAAAAAGAAAAAAGTGCCTGGGGTGGTTTCTGCATGTGTTTAGGGTGAATGGACTACTGTTTTTTTTTTTTTCTCATTTGCCCCCCTCCACCTCCCTGTCACGGTTCTTCTCAAGCCCCGTCTTATGTAATTGTGGACTGGGTGAGTCTGCAGGAAGGACTTTGAACTGGAAGTTGGTTATGTCCCCCCCCTCTCTCCTCCCTTATGGAGTTTTCTCCTCCTGTTGCTGGTCACTGGCTCTTTTTTTGAGAAGGAAGTCTTGATATCAAACCGATTTATTAAACCTGTAAGACTTTGTCCCACCTCTGCCTCCCCCGCCTTCATCCTCGCCGATCTGGGGAATTCCAGCATTCCCATGGTGCAGTTGTACATCCTGCGACTTGACGAGATCGGATCTCCAAGCTATTTTACTTTACTTCTCACCCCCACTTTAGTACCTGCTCCGAAGAGCACTCTGTACTCATTACATCCCTTTTTTGCTTTATTTGATAATTGTTTTTTATTAATGTTATTATTACGGTTATTGTTTGAAAAACCTTCCAGACAGAAGGTTTGCTTGTCACTGCTTATTTAACTTATCAGAACATATTTATTGCTGATCATATGCATTTTTTTGTTAATTTTGTTTTGTATTTATCTGGATAATGAACAATAGAATATATTTTCTTTTATGTTAAATTATGATCTTCCATATTAATCTAAAGATTGTGAAGACGTTTTTGTCAGTTTTCCTTTTTTCACAGTTTAATATATTGTACTTCAATGACTTTTGTTCTGCAACTACACAAATGAAACTTAATTTAAAGCAAAAAAAATGCAAAAAAGACGTTTTGCGTTTTGATTATTTATTGTACTTTTTTTTTCTTCTTACTCCCTCTTATTATACTGCAAACCTGATTTGCTTGTATTCATTCCTGACGTTTTCCCCTTCACATCTTCCAATAATCTGATAGTAACAGTAGCCAACTGTTATTACATTGATTCACCTTGTCAGTTTTTGTCCCAGATCGGAGTATTTTCTCACAGTACAGGTTGGTGGTAGAAGTAAAATGGGCGCTGAAAGACCTCTCACATGACTGGTTAAAGAGAGTCTCCACGTTAGACTGGTTATGTTGAACAGTCTTCTGTCTTACACCCAGTCTGTTATTACAAGCAATAGCTGTGACCAAATGGGTTGAGGGAAGTTTATTTGTGTTCTTGTTGATTTGATTGGATGCTTGATGCACCAGCTTGGCCCCCTCTTGACCATTGGAAGTGCCTCTTTGAATACATTCCAGGTAGCTAAGGCTTCTCTGCCTTTTAATATTTGATAAATGGAGGACAATTACTTGTTATTTTTTTTAAAGTCACTTGTTCTGTGTTGCCTTCACATGTTTTGAGAGAGGTGAACAGATTTTGACACAAAGAAAGTAAAACAGTTGAATGTATTTTTTCAGCCATGTTTTTTTCACTACAGTAATTTCTGTGAGTTTCTCTTTTGTAAGTATTGATTGCAGTTAAGTCAATAAACCCCGTATTTTTTGAAAAGTTGAACACTGTCTAATGAGTTGTGTACTAGTTGAAATCTCATTTAGTTCCTCTTACAGCTGCAAACTGGAGCTTTCGACACGCTGCACATGCATGCCACTATAGTCTGTTAAATAATGAGGTTAAAATGTCTTTTTTCAAATATGTGCAATGGAGATTTAAGTTTAAATGCTTATTCTATACTAGAGCTGCAACGATTAATCTATAGTTGTCAACTTTGAAATTGATTGCCAACTATTTTGATAATCAGTGATTTTGAGTAATTTTTAAGACAAAAGTAACTTCATTGATTTCAGCTTGTTAAATGTGAATATGTAGTTTCTTCTATCCTCTGACACTAAACTTAATATCTTTTGCATTGTGGACAAATACAGACATTTAAAGACGTCATCTTGGGCGTTTGGGAAACACTGATCCACATTTTGTGACATATAGACCAAACAACAAATTGATTAATTGGGAAAATAATCAACAGACTCTACTATAAAAAAAAATAATTGTTAGTTGCAGCCCTATTCTATACATTACTTTTCCAATTTTCAATGGGACCCTGTTTTGGGTGCAAAGCTTTATATCAGAGGTTTTCAATGAGACACACTTACATAAATTCACTTAGAAATCATAGAAAAAATTATGTTTTAACTCCAGAACTTGTCTGAGAATCAACATATTATAAAGTTCAGTATCAAAGTAAACCAGTATTAGTGGTCTTCACATCTATGGGTACATTGCAAACCGGTTTGGCTGACGGCTAATTCGTCATACTTTTAATTATGCCAAAATGTAAACAAAAACATGCTGAAGAAAACTCAAGTTGTTGCCCACAGCTAACTAACTGGCTCCATGGCAACATACTACTTCAACGTCATACTTTGAAATATATAAAAGGGACAGAATATGTTTACAAATCTTCTTTTTAAAAGGTGAAGATGGGAAATAGAACTAGCTGTGATCTCTGGTCATAATGTAGAACTAAAGGGAGTTTCACTGTGGTGGAAGTTGATTGGTGAACGCCAAAGGGGAGCAGTCAGGGCTATTGACCTAGAGTTGATCAAACTCTGATTGAGCATTGGTTACGCAAAGACAAGACACTCCTGGTTTCAGCAGAAATATTGATCGGGGGGCTGAAACCGTTATGTTTCTGAGAATAAAAAAAGTAAGTAATGTTCTGAGGTTATCACCTGATCAACAATACTGAGGTTAAAAGCAAATTGATCAATATGTGTGTGAGGATATCCTAAGTAGGGGATAAACAATTGTGTCATAGCCTGATTGGTTAATCAAAAATACATAGTGTAGTAACACATGGTCAAGTAAATATATTGTGGTTTTACATATTTCACCATTAATACAAGCATGCTATTCGATTTCAGTAACAACACTCTGTAGCTTCCCCTTCAAACACTCTCGCTAGCTCTCTGGACACTTCCGTCTCTCCCTGTTTATGTTCTCTCAGATTGCAAAAACGAGCCGGAACAGGAACTCCCTTCCCTCCACACAATGGTGGGTGCTGACCCGTCACAGCTGACCTGTGGAGGCCTCGTTCTTGCTTTATTCCAGGGAACCTGGTGGATTCCTGTCTAGTTCCTCCACTCCCTCCTCCACCCACCTAGCCACCACAGCCCCATCTCTAAACAAGCTGCCTGTCTGCTGAGAGCCTGATTCTACTTCATGTTACTTCACCTACCAAACTGCATACCAGCAAGTCATAAATAGGGAAACAACCTTCCAAACATTGCTTTCTGGATACTAACTTCATATTGTATCACACATTCTTTTGAAAAGCAGAGAAAGTTCAAAATACCCAAACATGTGACCGACAAATACAATACCATTGAGTATTTGTGACATACTGCTAATAAAATCCTCAGAGCATTTCAAAGCATTGATCAACAACAAACTTGGCAGAAGAAGCCACAATGCAACAGCTTGTGTGAAGTGAGGTAATTACAAAGAAAGGCCTTATTGCTATGGCTCATGTTTCACCAGAGCAAAGTACACAAATGGATTTTTCTGGTCTTGTAGAGCACAGGTCTTTTTTTTAAAACTTAAACACACATTGCTTTATCACCTTTATACTTTTGCGAGAATTGCTTATAAATATGCTTTTGAATTAATGACATCTTGCAGAAGTCCACTACATAGCATGACTAATAACTTCTATTTGGATCTCAGAGACCACAGCTGCAAATGATGGTTAAATACAATTATTTTCTGTATGCTAAACATCTGTAATTGGTGTTGACAGTACTTTTTACGCAGCACCAACCCTCCAAAGAGACAAATAATTTTAGATGTCTTTTCTGAAGTTTTGTAACAGTTTGAGTGAGAGCTCTCTGGGATCTAATTGATCTTAAACATAAGTAACATCTAACACTATAAAGGATAACATACTGTACATATCTTTGTCTGTGAATGAATATACATTTGTTCCAGCATTGGCCATAAACTATATATACAACAAGAATATTTCTTTGGTCATCATTTGGTGGATTAACAATACTTAATGTTCGTATTTTGTCACCTTAATCAAACATGCAATTGTAGTTTGTGGCATGAGGAATCATTTTTCTAAATTTTTTGCTTAAGATAAGATAAAGATAAAGGAAAGGGTTTCATATCAGACTAAACCAGGTGACTATGACTCAAGCACACCTTCTTTTCTTGCTGCACCCTTTCAGAAGAACTTAAACTGCATGCAGTTGGAGGGACATAAAAGAGGGCTGCTTCCTGTTTGTGTGGTATGAGTATAGAGGCACCTTGAGACGAATTACCAGGAAGTGGGTTTCTGAACCTCCAGCAGCAGGTCTGAGGGTGGCGGAGAGAGGGCGGCTTGTCTGCTCTTTGATATGTGGCACGAAAAGAAAAGAACAACAACAACAAGAAAATCTTCCATTACTTCATCACATTTTACAGCAGGTGGCTTTCCAACATGGAAAAAGTATGGTGACTCAGATCAGGTTTGTGGTTCATTCATTGCTTCCTGCACAACAGGATAATGCAGGTGTGTAGTTCTACTCTCAGTATCTTCATTCACCTTTAACCCTCGTGGTCGAGCAAGAACATTTGGCGCCATTTTCAGTTCATAATTGTGTTATCAGAGGCAGGTTTACCTCTTTGTTTGAGAAAAAGGTGAGCAAATAGTACTGGATGTGCTAACTGTGTTATCTCCCTTATTTTCCCTCACAGCTGAGAGCAGAGTATCTGCAGCCGTGCGTGCATGCATGCATGTGTGTATATGTCTGCATCCCTGCAGTGTGACAGGTGAGGTGGGAGGGATAAGTAATCACCAAACAGAGGCTGGGGTCAACACTGAGTGATGAGGTTGGGCTATCCACGGGCTGCTTTGTCTGTTAAAAACAGAGAGGCCCGATTAACCTCCATGAGACACACATTCCAGAGCTCCCAAACCTGCATTAGAAACAACCTCAACAAGTAAAAATTGCACTTTTAATGTCAGTGGAGGGATTAGATGCTCCTCTATGGAGCGACCCATGGTAATAGCATAAGCCCACTTGGTGGTGGGGAACTTAAAAGCAAATGTTTGACGTGTCGGGAAATACTACTTTTGAAGATTGATACCACTCGCATGACTGTACGGCAAATTTGAAGCTACAGACTGGAAATGGGGAAACAGCTAGCCTGAGTCTGTACAAAGGTAACAGAATCCACCTACCGGCATCCCTTAAGCTCACTAATTAACACGTAAATTACGCAACATCTTGTTTGTTTAATCCGTCCAAAAAGCACACTTAGAAAATGACAATTCACCATTTCGCAGGGAGTTATATGCCGGAATATTTCTTTGTCAAGACCAGTTTCCAGGCAACCAGTAAAGACTTCACTTCCCTCCGCCTCTAAAAAAAGTCCAGCACAAAGTGAACAGAAACTAGTTCCCCTCAATGTCTAGTCAGAAAACGAAAACATAAATTTGATTTTGTAAACAAAGATGAAAAGATATAATATATTGTGGTTACTGAAAGCTTTTTTAAATGTCTGCTTCCACTTCAGTAACATATTTCATGTGAAACTAGAAGGGGACTCTGAGTGCAGACCTCGGCCAGCGCATGCCTTATAATGCAGTGTAAATTCTCCCAGTCAGGAACACATTTTTCTGATTATTCCGGCACCACATCAATCAGCAAAAATATCCTATCTTGCAATTTAAACGTATTGTGCATCTGCCCTGTGATTCAGATCTGTTCCAAAATGGAATGCGTTCTTCCTTGGCCCATGCTACAACCTTCCACAAAGTTTCAGAAAAATCGGGCAGTAGTTCTTTCTCCGTTATCCTGATGACTCATTTATTTTGCAAAAACTAACATGGTGAGTCAGCTGTGAAAAAGAATGAACGACGATAAGAATGAAGTCACATTATGCTGTTTGCATGGATTCATTACAGCAACATATGATCACTATGCATGTGTCTGTCACGATCAAAACTTTGTAACGGCTTCCCTTGTTGTTACAGGAGCGACCTCTAAGCCTGCCACTGTCTCTAATGGGCCCTTCTAGGTTGTGTATAGTGAAAGAACTCGACGGCTTTGTCATCTCTCTTCCCTGTTCACTCTCTGTGGTTGATTTGTCCGTGGTTTCACAGGTGGGATTGTGGGAGGTAGAATCTTGTTTCCCCAAATATTGAAATTCTTAACTTAATTATGGGGCAGTTTTATAATTTGTGTTGTGTTTCTATTCCCATCCTGACTATTATCAGCCTGTAGTGTATAACTAACATTAAACTAACATTAAACATGTTAGCATATTATTTAAGCAGTTGCACATTTTTTTTTCCCCATCCTGTACATATTCAAATATTTGTTCTTTTTTACTTTATTCATATTATTATTTCATGTATATTGTATGTATGTATATTTTTCCTAGTATTTCATTTATATTTATATTATGTGCTTTGTGACTGCTTTTGCTGCTGTAACACCGGAATTTCCCATTTTTCTTGGGATCAATAAACATCTATCTATCTATCTATCTATCTATCTATCTATCTATCTATCTATCTATCTATTTATATATATAACTATGTTGAGGTCTACCTTTGAGTGACAGAGATAGTGGAATACTCCAAAAAATGGTGGCAAATTTTTTTTACTCTTTGATAACTTGTTGTTATTAAAGTTGGGGTGTAGAGTAACTTTCTCACTGTAAATATTTTCAATCTTACAATTTCCCCTACACACACATTTCTGGTTAATCACATATTTCATAAATGATCTAACCTGAGACAACAGCAGGAACTGTGAGGCTTTACAGTTAGCATTTTAGGAATCACATCACTCTGATCTTAGTATATGTAACACTTTACCAGTCATCCAGATTTCTATGCTGCCTGCAGCAAAATCTGCAGGCTTTATCTTTGTAGGCCATATGTGTCACGGTGAGACTGATTGCAGAGCAACAAAGACAACAGTCACAACCACTCCCTGATCCTGTGGGTTTAACCCAGGCACTTCGCAGCCCTATTATCTAGGCGACTAAGGCTATGACACACTGCTTACCGGGTAATGACCATTAGCCCTGCATGGATCCAGTGTCACATGTGCTTTTCTTCCTCCGGGCTAAGTGGCAACCCCTTGACCTGTAAAAGAAAAGAAGAGAAAACACATATGTGTTGAGCAGAGGAGCAGAGAGGTAAGGAGGCTACAGAGGACAGCGCTGGTGATGGCTGTCTGACAGGTTGTGGAAACACACCCATCCACTCCTTAGTGTGACAGAAAAACAAACACAGAGCCACTAAACTCTCGCTGAGCCCCACGCTAATGGACAAGCGATGACTTTTTCCTAACGAGAAGCGCTGGAACAGTGGAAACAGGAGACCAGGACTAGCCAATGGGAGAGTCCGTCCTGAACCTGACACTGTTGTGCTTTGGTTTCTGGTCCACTGGGCCGAGTGAGTTTCTCCATTGGCTCTCTTGAGTACTGAACCACTTAACTCTTCCTGTCTCATGACTCTCAACATCGTGGCCCCTATGGGAGGAAAATGGGCTCCATTAGCAGTGCAACACCTGCTGTGCATTTTGACCTATTCCTGCTCTAATTAGGACCGTACAGGATATTTCCAGTTCATTACAAATCGGATTTTATTGGTGTAGTTTTAACCATCTTTTCCATTTCCTATAATAACATTGTAGAGATCTGGGAACATGATTACAACACACAAGTCAGGCCTGCAGTTTATCCGTATTACTAAAACCAAGGCTTCACAATCTTTTTAGTCAACACCCCTTAACTCAAAGCAATGTCTATTTGCAACCTCCTCGTCACAGCATGCAGGTCTTCAGTAGGAGTTATGAGCAGTACACGTAAAGAGTCATTTTACATCTCTCAATACTTTTTAAAGTCCAGAAGGTAAAGTAGACAGCAGTTTCAATAAAAAAAATGGGGCAAATACGTATTGAGGAAAGGAGAGCAAAGTGTTATTTTCACAAAGAGACTGAAACACCAGAAAACACTACACAACTGAGCTATCTCCTTACTTAGGTCTTATGTGTGTGATGCACAATAGTGAAAGAGGTTAGCAATAAGCCAGTGAAACATGCAACGGCTAAAAACAGCGTTTCCTCCCACATGATTTTGCAGCATCTGTTTCCTCTGGTGGAAACCAACCTCTTTTTCACTTCTTAAACGCAGTTTTCAGTTTCTCACAATTTCAATACTGATTTATATGACCTCAGTGCACGCACATGCACACATGCACACGCACACACACACACACACACACACACGCAACGCTCTTAGAAATAAACACACTCCTACGCCCTTACCCGCCTACAGATATGCACTGGACCGTGACAAACCTGTATACTTGACTAACCAGTTACAAGGCGCTCTGAGTCACTCAGGCCTTTAAGAGTTATAAGACAAACAGAAGATGACATCAGCGATAGTTTTACAGGAAGTCCCTGCTCCATCTTGTACCAAGGCCAAGTCTGCACTAAGCACAGATGATCATATCTTGTATCAGAGATCTAACACTTAATGCGGGCCGATGATGTTGATGAAATTTAAATTACAAAATGGTGGCAAGGTACAAAGTGCCACAAGGCCACAAAAAGGGTGACACAGCTTTAAAGACAGACAGACAGCGAGGATCACTGAACTAAAGTCACCCTCCTGCGACTAACCATGGCTGTATCAATTTTTGTGTTTGAGTTGTAAACAAGGCCTTGATATCTGGCCTTGGGAGGTTAGGGAATAGTTAAAAGTGAACTCTGTATCTTCGTCTCTTTCTGTGTGTGTGTGTGTTTGTGTGTGTGTGTGTGTGTGTGTGTGTGTGTGTGTGTGTGTGTGTATGTGTGTGTGTGTATTTCACAATGATCTGCTGGCTGAGGCTCAGAGAGACGAAGATAAGAACTGACTGTGAGAAACCGCAGCTCTCACACCCACTCACTAAGAAAAAGCACACAGAAGCACACACTGGGACATGCAAGTACACACACATGCGGAGGCGTATGTAGAGGCATTCATGCTCCAGCTCGTATGTAAGTCTTGAACACACAAGCAGCAGAAAAGGCACATTTAACAGTTTATAATGGTTGATATTGGGTTCCCTCAGGGATGTCCATGGGGCTCCACATGATTGAGTAATTTAGCTGTAAAAAAGTCAACAGAGATTATTTGGACATGTCTGGCTCTGATTTCTCAAGTCTTCAATGGAAATAAGGCCCATCCTAAAACCAGTCGTACACTCACCCTCAAGCCTCAACTACTAACCTGCCGCGACATGCACTTGCACATGTAGGCAGGAAAAAAAGGATTAGAGCGTGACTTTACACAAAGGCCTTTAGTGATGGTGGTGTCAGGATATTAGTAAACCAACAATCAAAAACTCAGTGCACCCACAGTGCACTATTTCTATCTGACTTCTTGTAGACTTTATCCAAGGGTGACAGACAGTTGACTCAAATTAAGATGATTATTGTTAGGCCTGTGTTGTGACTCGTGTCCACAGTTTGAGATTTGAGTCAGATTCAAACCACAAAAATGAGGTCTTTAGACCTGCCTGGACTTGAGACTTTGAAGCCAAAATATCAACATAACCATGTAACTTTTGAACACTCAGTCTTTTGCCATTGACTGTCTCTACCTCACTGACTGCTGACTTACTACTGCCACACTACTGCAAATACACTTACATGTACAATATATACTCTTGTCATGCATATTTATACTAGTGTCCATACTGTATATCACCTATAGTGTATTCATATTTATACCACTGTCTATAATCGTACTTATAGCTGCACTTTAAATGTTGGTAACTGCTGCTCATATTCATACTTTATCTCTGCTTATTCATATCTACAATTACTATTTATTCTATACTCTGTGCATTACTCTGAACTCAGCACAGCTGTTTTTTGCAATTCTGGTTAGATGCTGAACTGCATTTTGTTGTCTCAGTACAATAACGCTGAATTTAAATTACTGTACTCAGACAGATAAGTTGAATCAATTGTTCAATTTACACTTGGGTTTTACTGCTACAGCCTGGTTATTTCCATGACCGCTAGCCTACGGCAGCTAATTTCAGCTAATGTTAGCAAGCTTTAGATAATGCTGGGTCACTGAAATTACTGAGTTAGTTTTCTTACTTAATGATTCTTATGCTAGTTGTACAGTTTGGTTTGGTATGTTACATATAAACAGTGTTTTTGTTTTATTACAAAAGTAAATCGAGAAGTAGAATTGAATTCATCAGCAATAACACCATTACTTAATTCAATACACTAAGGGGTTTTGCTGCTACAGCCACACTTGGTCTGGTATACCAGCTAGTTAATATTAGCTAATGTTATTGACAACATTAGATAGATATTGTGGTATAACTGACATGAGTAAATTATCTTACTTTCTGACTCATATGCTACTCTAACAATATGTATTTGGCTGCAACAGCCTTATTTGATCTGGTATGACTGTTAGCTAGCTTGTGACGGCTAATAAAGCATGTTACCTACCAATGCAGGTTACTCTCTGAAGTATTTCCCATTATTGGAGCTAAAGACATTCTAATTGCCACTTCACTGTGAGCAAGAGACTATTGTTAGAAGTCTTAATGTTCAACTTTATAAACTTCCAGATGTTAAAAAATTTCACTGAGCAAAGTGTGTTAGCTACAGTATGTAAAAACTTTTTAACATTTTCGAAAGGCCTTTTGCTCATGAAGACTTCACTTAAGCATATACAGTATATTAAGGAAGGTATAAGAGATTTGATTTGAGATTTGCTTTGAAAAGGTTTGATATTTTGACTTCCCCCAAAAATACTTCTAAACAGCTTTGATTGGTTCTGCATCTAACCAAGAAAAAACCTAAACAATGGCTCTTTGGGGGGAAATAATACATTTGTTCTCAGAGGGGAACTCAACTGGGGTTTCCACTCTGCAAATCAGGCATCATTGTTATTTGAGACAAGAAATAACAGGGGAACATGTTGTGTGAGACCAGGCTTAGGCCTAGAGGAGGGTTGCAGGACAATGCAAGGCAACGGAGATTTCTGTAAATCACAGCCCTAACTGATTCCCCACCTGTGTCCGCTGTCTTCCCAGAAATACAGTCACACAAACAGCTGCCTTGCTCTGGAAAACCGTCATAACCACGAAGCCCAGACACTAAATCACACAATCAAGAGTCACGGATATCAAAAGACAGCGATGTGTAGAACAAACTACACCCTTAAGGCAGAAATTGTTGTTCTGGCATAGGATTTTGGTATGACGTTCCACGGTGGCACATGCAGCTTTACAAATTCATTCTTTGCGCACACACGATCAAACAACACACCCATTAATTTGATTAAAAGGCTCTCAACAATTTCCAGTTTTCAGTCTTAAAAGGGCCTTGTGGTCACAGCCAAACCAAAAGCCTGAAATTAATTAATGGCATCAGTTTATCATCATGAACAGTAAGATGGTGGCTATTTGGATTTATAGTTTTTCCCAGTAAAAGGTTTTCAGTGTTTCTGGAGGTGACGTATCAAGAGTGTGTGTGTGTGTGTGTGTGTGTGTGTGTGTGTGTGTGTGTGTACAAGTCTGCCGCATATGTAAACACATCCGAATGTGTATGAGCATACAAACACATACGAATGTGTATGAACACACAAACACATACGAATGTGTATGAGCATGTGTGCTAAAGGGGGAGGGATGTTTACTTGGGCAGCCTCTCAGAGAGTGTCTCCTGGCCAGCTCCCACTTCCTGTCCCTGCGCCTGGAGCAGCAGCCTGTCTAGTCAGCCACCTCGGGCTGACAGGGAGACCACATGCTAAAAGACTTATTGGCCTACTTTAGAAGACCTATGGGAGGGAAGGGCACCATAGGCCTGCTCTGGGTGGGGCTGAAAATGTTTTGAAGGGAGATTGCGGGGTCTACGGGGTGTCTCATTTTTTTAATAAAGAACTCCCTCCCCTCTCTCCCTGCTTTTCCTCTGAGTGCTTACAGCTGCAGGGATGGAGAAGGGGGGGCATAGCGGAACAGAGCGAACAGGCTCGGCATAGAGAGGGCCCTTCATGAAGTCACATCTGGACCTTTCCCAGAGAACTCAATGGAGCGGAGAGGCTAATGAAAATCTTAAGTTATGTAATTGAGCTCTTCCATGTGCACCAGACGGTAATGTTGGCTTGATCCGCAGCACAGGATGTTAGTGAAATCCTATGGACATTTATGTTCCTTACAAAAGGCCTGATGAACTCAGCTGGGCTCATGTTGCTACTGTCATGTCTGTAGCAGCTTGCTAACGCAGAATCTGGATGTAGTGAAGATCCAGGTCCATACATGGTCGCTGTAGTGAGAGACTTGGCCTGTTAGGCATAACTAACAGGGTTTGGCATTCATTGCTAGTAACAGGCCTACTTAGGTTGATTGGCCCATGTTGTTTTGCTGTAGTTAGGCTTCCACTGACCGGCAGCAGTGGAAAATCACAAGAGAATTATGAACATTAAGTACAGCGCATGATTAAATGTGGTGTACAATCATTCTTTTTAACCTTGTTCAAAGTGTAAACGATTGTAATGTAATTTCGAGACTCACAGTTTATGACAAACATATGTCTGCTGGTGTATTGTTATGCTTAGCAGTGACTTGAGCAGTGAGGCTGTAAAATAAGCTGCCTGGCTGGTTATGAGCGGGAGAGGGGAAAGAACAGCCTGCACTGTAGAATAACATGATGAAAGTTGGAGTGATGAATGGGAGGGAACACACACATACAGTATGTGTGGATGCAAACAAGCCTGTAGTCATGTGTATGCATGCATTTGTGTGTGTGTGTGTGTGTGTGTGTGTCCATAACAACTGTGGGATGGGTGGAGGTTGTAACCACAGATTGAATAAGGTCTCCAGTATCAGCTCTAGCTTTGATTTACTTTCCACGGCCGAGGGGAGAAGAAAGAGGAGCATCTGAAGCAGAGGAGACGCTCCTGAAATGAACACCTTGGTAAAACCTGCCACTGTATAAAGTGTCAGTGCTGGGGCCTCTCCGTGGCACAGTGCCAAGCCACTATCACCTCCACCACCATCACCACCACCAAAACGCTGTGCCTTCCATTAATAACGGAGAAGAATAACAGTGACGGAGGGGAAGATAGACCAGGGCAATGATACATTACCTGCCAATTAGACTAAGGGCGGAGGCAATGAGGGGAAATGCAGACCATATGGGAGGCTATGTGAGAGGCCACCTGACCCAAGGGGCCCACAACTCTCACATCAACACTCCTCGCCAGACTGGACCTGTTTGAAGTCTTACATAATGCTCAGAATACCACCCTCCTCTCAGTCTCTCTCCATCCACTCTTTCCAACCTCCCCTCCTCCTCCTCTCTTGCCCTCTGCTTTCCACTCTGAGACCACAACCACAAAGACTGGGCCCCAGCCAAGACAAACAAAACCCAGAATCAAATCAATTTTGAGAAGTTATGGTGCAACTATTACAGCTTAACACGGCGCTGACAAGCCGCATGAGACGGACCCCTCATGAGTGTGTCAAGAACGAAGTCTGTTATGTCTGTAACTTAACTGATCGGACACACAAGAAACACAACAGCGGCTGCCACTGACAAAGTCCTTCTTCATGCATCCTTTATATAACATGCATTAGAAATCCTGATGACTATTCCTTGGAAGTGGCTCAGTGGAATCAAGCATACCTTGACACAAATCTCTTACACATAATCATTATAGGCCTTTCCTTGTATTTTCCAATGCTTGAAAAGGGAATTTTCCAAACACAACTTTTGATGAAGGAGCTAAGGTTTAGCACGATTAAAACGGGGGGGGGGGGGGTTATGTAAAAGACTATTTATAGGCTAGGTGCAGTGACTTCCTGGGGTGAAGATAAGACTCCCATCTATGTAATAATCTGGGACATAACCTCCCATAAAAAAAACATGATATCACATGTTTATTAGTGAGCTTTAAAGGTGCTAACAGGCAGAATTGTGGACCGAGCCAGGCTAGCTGTTTCTAGTTTTTGTGCTAACCAAAGATGAGCTAGCCAGCCGTAGACTTTAGTCTTATATATGGCGTACAGATGGAGTTGTTTTGATCTTCTCATCTAACTTTCAGCAATAAAAGCAATATGCGTATTTCCTAAAATGTCAGACCATTTCTTCAATCTGTATACACATAAACACACGGTGTGCATTGGCTCTCCTGCTGACTCAGTCTGGCTAGTGTGCAAGAGAGGCTCCTGGTCAGGTCTAGTCAGAACCAGAAGGGCCAGCAGCAGCTCTGTGGAAACACTGACGCACCAGTCAGGGGTCTTAACTCAACTCTACCTCCTCACAGCTGGCTGACAGTGATTTTTTTAATTTTTTTAAAACACCTTTATTGTTACAACATAAATCACAAAAGAGCTAAAACAGACTTGCAAGAAAATGAGTCGCACACCTTGCAAAAACAAGCCCCAGAAAGTAACTCACAATAAAAACCAAGCAACACTGTACCACAGCTTAATCCACCGTATGGGAGAGAGTGAAAGACAGACACACAAGCACACACAAACAAAGAAAGCTGTATCGTTAACACGGTTGGACCCCTGGGAGACTGTTGGCGCATCATAAGCCTCTTACTAGACGAAGCTCCTCAGAGAACTTGTGGTCTAATCTTATAAAACTTTGAACACCCGCTCCCAGTGTGCTTTACCACCGGCTTATTAGTCACAGTTCTGTTTCTGGTGCTCCAGTGCAGTAAATGGACTTGTTATACTTCAGGCTCACTAAGAAAAAATGTCGCTGTGACAGAGCCCCATCTGAATTATGGCGGAAAAGCACGAGGTAAAGAGGTGTTGAGGTGTTGTTAGAGTGACACGGGTTTTTTCACGCTGTTCTGTGCTGTTGCTGAAAGCTGAATCTTTCATCAGCCCAGCCGTGCTCTAAAGTCATATGCATGGGGCCCTGCCTATATGCCACAGCACTTAAAGCAAAGTACCCAAATTAGACAGAGAGTTTCACACATCACAGTTTACAAATTTGTGTGTAAATTCTGTGGTCTCACGTTATTTGTGTATTTACTTTTTCAGGTCAGAAGTCTCTGTTTTAGCACAGTGGTGGGCTAAAAGTCTGCAGGTTTTATATTTCAACCAGGTAAGTTTACCTTCAACCAGAGACAAGAACATGTATTACTTAAGCATCATCATGCTTCTTCAACACATTTTTTACCCAAACTAGGGAAACGGGAAACCGCAGTGACAAAGGAAGTCAGAGAATAACAGCAATGTTGTGGTGAAAGAGGCAGCTCAGAAAATGTGAGAAGCCTGGGGCGGCCTTTAGCTCACCCAGTAAGAGCATTCGCACCATGTTGGCTGAGTCCTCCCGGGTTCAAATCTGACCTGCGGCCCTTTGCTGCGTGTCATCCCCCATCTCTCTCCCCCTTTCATGTCTATCCAAATCTTTAAAAAAAATATAAATATATGAGAATGCAACCACTTGATTATAAAAGGTTTAGCGCAAAGACAACAAAGACCCTGTCACTCCCCAATGTAAGTCAAGTGCAGATTTGAGTCGTGCATGAGTCACTTTGCAACAAGTAGCCTACTAGATACTGACGAGAGACTTATGTAATTCTGTCAATACAGTAAAAATGGACCTACTTAACTGCTGGCTACAAGTTAGCAATCACACACAACAAAAGTTTGTCAGTTGAATGGCGTTTTGAGCGAACGTTACCAATCCAACAGCCACAGATAGTTAAAACGTTTTTGAAATGACTGCTAACATAGCTACAAGCTAGCAATCAAACAACAGGTGATTTCCATCTTCTGTTATTGTTTGTAATAAGAAAAGTTATTATTATTAGTAGTATTATTAGTATTATTTCATGGATTTCACAAATTTCAGTATCACACGTTATGCCGTAAACCGTTTAAATCTTCAATCGATTCGCATCGGAGTGACCGACCCTCTTTAGCAAAACAAACTATTTGAAAGGGCTCATGTTAGACCATCTGCAGACAGATAGTAGTTGATATCTGGCGTAGCATGAAGGCCATTCAGGATTGTTTTTGTGAAGTTGAAATGAGAAGTTTTGCACCCGAAACGGCTTTGCAGGATCACAATGATGCAGATTTGTTTAGCATTTTGGGAAATGCACCTATTGGTTTTCTTTCTAAGAGTTAGATAAGGTGATTGATACCACTCTCAAGTCTGTGGATACAGTATGGAGCTGGAGCTGGGAGGTGATTAGCCTAGCATACCTTATACATTTGAAAAAGGGGGAAACAGCTAGCCTGGGTCCCTCCACAGTTTGAAAATCAATCCTACCAACACAGGTGTTCTATTGCTTTATTTAGTCAAAGATGTCTGTACATAGGAAATCCAATGTCTCAATTCAAAGCATATTAGTCTCGAGTTTTATATTTGCTTTGCCTATAGGACCCCCTCGAAAATGAGATGTCACATCTCAAGGGATTATTCCTAATAAAAAGAATTTCTTCTAAGTTTTAACAGTTTACATATGGATGTTTGGTAGAAAGTAGTCCAGTTAAATCCATAGGTACCCTGAATTTTTAAATGTTATTTTGCAATGCCTTTAACCCATTAAAACAGTATTTTATCAACCTCTAATGTGTCAGGTTGAGGGAGGTACTTTTCTCAGAGAAGCTCATGACTTAGCACCTTGGCACCACTTAGGGTAATGGAGTTATATATATGTATGTATATATAGTCATTTGGGTGAACCCAGCCCGGGTTTTGTCTTCAAATCAAACTCCAGCTCAAACTAAAACAAATAAATAAAAAAGAACTAATCATTAAACCCTACACCACCTCTACCCCCTGTGTTTAATCTCCAGTCCAGGATTTGGTGTGAATCTGAGCTCCAGCACCTGTGTCCAGGGCTGCAGAGACCTCTTGGCCTCCAGGCCAAGTTCCATGTCCGCTCTGATTATAGCACTGGAACAATGCAAGCCATTGTGGCGCAGCGAGCGTGGAGTCTCTGCAGTTTTCTCCATCATCTCTCTCAAACGCTCTCATTCAGGATACACACACACACACACTCAAAAGTGGTGTAATGGACTACAGAGTTGAGCGAACCACATAAAGGTAAAAATGTTTTGTGTGTTTTTTTTTCAACTGAGCTTGAAATATGGTTGACTAGGTCTCTGGTGCCCCGGCAGCCTGCCAAGACTTGAAGCAGGCAGTTGAAATCTATCACATACACACACACATACACACACACACACACACACACACACACACACACACACACACACACACACACA
>NC_048426.1:7373568-7374290 GCF_013103735.1 Etheostoma cragini
CCCCCCCCCCCCCAAGCATCAAGGTTCAACATTGTCGGTTTTTCACATTTTTCACCCTATCAGTGTCTTTATTTATTTATTTTTTGTCAAAATCTGACCTCAGACAGACAGAAAGACAGACAGAAAATACAAACTCCTGGCGAAGTACTGAAAACCCACCTCTGTGGTAGTTCCTGCTACAATAGGTGTCTCCAGGACCACATTTCGCCATGCTGACACACACACAAACACACACACACACACACACACACACACACACACACTGAAAACAGTACAAGCGTCGCTGTCATAGCTGGTAACAGTCATTATTTATCCTTTACTAGTCCCACAATGGAAAATCACAATTTACACTGTTGTTATTACACACAGGCCTGAATTACACACACACGCACTAAATGGATAGAAGATTTCCATTGGGGGGTTTTGGTGCATTGCCCAAGAGCACTTTGGCAGTGCCCAGGAGGCGAACTGGCACTCTTCCAGCTACCAGTCCACCACCATACTTTGGTCCATATGTGGACTTGAATCAGCGACCCTCCGGTTCCCAACTCAACTCGCTACGGACTGAGCTACTGCCACCCCCAACTAATGATGTGGTTTCACAGCCTCTCATGCATCATCTACATGTGGTCACAACAGAGCAACCCATCCACCAAAAGGCTCACAGTATGAACACAGGGTCAGAGGTCACGCAGTGATTAGCCAATAAAGGGGGGGGGGGG